>NC_057805.1:495292007-495577378 GCF_018294505.1 Triticum aestivum | reverse complement strand
AAGCTCTTTCTCTCTCTAAAATATTTATGCCCGCATGTGCCAATCCGGGGGACCACGCCCCCAGCAATGCACTAAGCTCCGCCGTTGGCAGGCATAGTGATAGCGCGCGACAGTAGCTATACACAACTACCACTCAAAACAACCCTTCGTCCAACTTTATATATAAACTCTAAATGGCCAAACCGACACAAGGTGGTGAGGAATTTCCTAAACAAGCGAGTCGAAAGAAAAGAAAAAGACAAATGAGCGGATGGCAAGAACGTCACCAACCCAAAACCATGAAAACAAGAGTCCTTCCCCTTTTTTTGGTCCCCGAACTATCTACACCCCTCGTTTAATTGAGATGTGAGCTAAATTGCTCATTCTTTTCTGATAAGAGGAAGCTCCTGGCCACCGATTTCATTCACATGGAACTGTTGAATTTTCATAGTAAGCCCCGTCAATTGTTTACATCATACTGATAAGGGGAAGCTCTTTCTTGTCCTATAAACCGTTTCCATTTACACAAACACCTCATTTTTCATGCATATTTACATCATTCTGATTCATTTTGCTTTTTATGTGGGTCGCTGCAATCCTCCATATCACCCATCAATCAATCATTGTCAACTTGTGATAATTGCGATCAAAGATCACAAATGCGGTTCTTGTAACTACAAGAAAGTTATTTGGATTGGAAATAGAATGAAAAAGTGTTCATGATGGTGTGCTGGCTATATACTTGTTGTAGATGCTGCACATAAATTTGATAGATACATCTACTAGGTTGGTTAGAGTTAATAATGACTTTAATTTCCTTGCATCTAAAGATCATAGCTACCTTGAACTATCTTAATTTTCAAACGATGTTAGACCTTTGATTTTTGTCACGAGGAACAAGCATGTTCTGATGTCTACTACGCAACTTTATTCTTGTAGACTCGTGTTAGGCCTCCAAGCGCAGAGTTTTGTAGGACAGTAGCAACTTTCACTTAAGTGTATGGCCTAAGGTTTCTCAATCCATGAGAGGCGTAGGATGAAGATGGTCTCTCTCAAACAACCCTGCAACCAAATACAAGAAATCTCTTGTGTCCCCAACACACCCAATACAATGGCAAATTGTATAGGTGCACTAGTTCGGCGAAGAGATGGCGATAAAAGTATAATATGATGGTAGAAATATATTTTTATAATCTGAGTAAATAAAAACAGCAAGGTAGTGAACGATAAAATTGAGCGCAAGCGGTATTGCGATGCTTAAAAACAAGGCCTAGGGTCCGTACTTTCGCTAGTGCAATCTCTCAACAATGCTAATATAATTGGATCATATAACCAACCCTCAGCGTGCGATGAAGAATCACTGCAAAGTTCCTATCTAGCGGAGAACATAAGAAGAAATTGTTTGTAGGATACGAAACCACCTCAAAGCTATTCTTTCCGATCAATCTATCCTAGAGGTCGTACTAAAATAATACCAAGCTATTCTTTCCGATCGATCTAACCAAGAGTTCGTACTAAAATAACACCATATGATACACATCAACTAACTCTAATGTCACCTAGATACTCCAATGTCACCACGAGTATCCCTGAGTTGATTATATGATGTGCATCAAACAATTTCAGATTCATAATACTCAGTCCAACACAAAGAACCTCAAAGAGTGCTCCAAGATTTCTAATGGAGAAACAAAGACAAGAACGTGCATCAACCCCTATGCATAGACCCCAATGTCACCTCGGGAATCCGCGAGTTAAGTGCCAAAATATATATCAAGTGAATCAATATGATACCCCATTGTCACCACAGGTATTCATAGCAAGACAAACGTAAAGTGCTCTCAAATCCATAAAAGTATTCAATCCGATAAAACGAAATCTCAAAGGGAAAACTCAATTCACAACAAGATAGAGAGGGGAAAACACCATATGATCCAACTATATTAACAAAGCCCGCGATACATCAAGATCATGACATCTCAAGAACACAAGAGAGAGAGAGAGAGAGAGAGAGAGAGAGAGATTAAACACATAGCTACTGGTACAAACCCTTAGCTCCGAGGGTGGACTACTCCCTCCTCATCATGGTGGCCGCCGGGATGATTAAGATGGCCTCCGGTGATGATCACCCCCTCCGGCAGGGTGCCGGAACAGGGTCCAGATTGGTTTTCGTGGATACAGAGGCTTGTGGCGGCGAAACTTCCGATCTAGGGTTACTTTCGGGAATTTTGGAATATTTGGCAATTTATAGGGCAAAGATGCGGTGCGGGAGGCCACCGAGGTGGGCACAACCCACCAGGGCGCGCCTGGGCCCCCAGGCGTACACAGGTGGGTTGTTCCCCCCTTGGGGCACCCCCTCTGGTACTTCTTTGGCCCCATCCTAGGTGTTTTGGTCCATAAAAATTCTCCAAAATGTTTCGCTGCGTTTGGACTCCGTTTGATATTGATTTTCTGCGATGTAAGAAACTAGCAAAAACAGCAACTGGCACTATGTCAATAGGTTAGTCCCAAAAATGATATAAATTTGCTATAACATGATTGTAAAACATCCAAGAATGATAATATAACATCATGGAATAATTAAAATTATAGATACGTTGGAGACGTATCATGTTCCTATAAGAAAAGTACCAAATATAGGATCAAGAACAAAAGTATATTTCAAATTTTTATCCTTAATTAATTCAGTCAAGCCATCTATCCCACCTACATCATCATAAGCTAGGAATTCTCTAGTGAATTCCTCATCAAGTTCTGCAGGTGTAGTAGGCAAACCAAATTTATATCTTTCAAAATTTGTGACAGGTGAAGAAGATTTTTAGCATTTTCCTTTTTAGCTTTCGCAATATGAGCATCTAAAAGATCTCCAAGTGGAACATAACTATCACGCATATTAGAAGCATAACTTTCATCAACAACACAAGCAGTAACAACTATTTGTGACATAATAGAGCATGCAGTGTGTGGATGTGAAGGTGGCAGTGTCACAAGTTGACTCAAAACAGTTGGAGAATCAACACTAGAACTAGTAAATAAGTTTGTACCTATCTTGTCTTGTCTTCGATGGAACGATCTTGGGTTTGGGATCTTCGGATTTTCCCATGATGGATAATAAATTCAGCAAACGGGAAACTCTCTAAGTGAACTTAAAAAGTAGAGCTATGCTGCCCGGGAACGGTGTCAGAAAATAGTCTTGATAACCCACAAGTGTAGGGGATCACAATAGTTTTCAAGGGAAGTATTACAACCCAATTTGTTTGATTCGACAAAAGGAGAGCCAAGGAATAATTATAGGCCTTAGCAGTTGAGTTGTCAATTCAACCACACTTAGAAACAAATACTTGCTTGGCAGAATTTATTACTGGCAAAAGCGTTGGAGTGAATGAGTTGTGATTGCAGAGCAGTAATAAAGACAACAATTACCATTAGTGGCCAAGAATAAAAGTAACACAAAGAGAGCGAAATTTATGAAAAGTGTAGGCATGGCAGTGGATAATGGATATTACATGGATGGAATCAAATATGTAATAGCCATAGCACAAGGTGACAACAAATTAGACCCAATTCATCAATCATATGTATGCATGTATTATGTATGTAACTGCACGTGCTTGCAGTAAGAACTTGGAGAACATCTTTTGTCCTACCCCCATTTCAGTGGGATCCAAGTCAAAATTAAGGATAATTAAGGCACTCCTTTCACAACGCACCAGAGCAAAGCATTAACAATCTAACACATGTAATCCTCAAATCATAGTCATCCCCGTCCATACCCTTATTATTGTCCTTCAAGGTCTAGGGTCCAGAACCATAACAGGTGCATATAAGTTGTAGATAAGAATCAAAACACATACATATTCATGGGAAGATAAAGAGTTCAGATTTGAAACCATCACCACTAGCACCATCTTCATCATCCATCTCCAACCCTAGACTTCAATCTATGAACTATTCTTTCATATCAGTTGTTTTGATCACTTCCTAGTGTTAATTGCTGCTTACTAGTTGATTCTTAGTGATCTATTGGTAAAATATTTTATGTTTATAGATTGTTTATCATATCGTTATACCAATCATGATCTATATGATTTCTCGTGAGTAGTCTGTTTATATTCTTGAGGACTTGGGAGGAACCTTATTGGTAGCAACCATGTGAAGTTGAATAAAGCTCATTTTTTTGATATTATGTTGTGTTGCTATTCTCTAGTGGTGATGTATGAACATCGACTACATATCACTTCACCTTTATAGGCCTTGAGAGGAGCATTGTGTTATAAGTTTGCTTAGGATGGATAGCCGGAGTGACATATATTACCATGTCTTGAGTTTGCAAAGATATTGCATAAGGAGTATTGGGGACCCCAAAGTTAAATGCTATGGTTAGATGTTATTTTAACTATTATTTTTATATTTTCGAATTCTTGCATGTTGAGTATATTCATAAATATGTGTTATTTTTCAAGTAAGAACAATACATAAGTTTAGGCTCTAGCACACAACACTTATCAATTCAGTGAAAGTTAATGTCAATGGAACTAGGTGAAATTCCCTCCGTCCTCGAGAATGATTTGATCCACATAAGTAAAATCACTAGCTTGTCCTTAGCACAATTAAGGATTGAGCTACTTGCTTCACCATTACATTTTTATTGCAATTTAAATTTTATAATTATTCTTGCGTTCAACCAACTATACGAACAATCTTTAATGCTTTTGGAGTGATTCCTTACTAGTTTTTGTCAACCAATTCTTTTTACTCCTTGTTGTCTTTGACACTGTTACTTATCAAAAGGCCTATAATAGATCCCCTACACCTCTGTGTTTAAGCAACAAGCCTCTTCCAATTATTCCCTCGATTATATAATTTGATTTTTTCGTCAAAATGGTACTATTGCTATAGTGTTTGCCAAGATTTTGATTATATTACATTCCATAGATGTTTGTATGGGGAAACTTTGAGTATGTGGAATGACTTACTGGGCATGTATAGTCAGGTCTCCTTTACTGATGAACCTGGCAAAGCTAAATGCTTGTTAACTATGTCATGTTGTTTTCCTGTTAAATCTCTCTAGCATTATATTATTGCAAAGAATGTCGTATTTTCCTTTAGTTTACTTTGGAGGATGATGATGCCTTTAAAAGTGAAAGCATTTGTATGATTAGTGATCAAAGGTCGGACCCTAACCAAGGATAATCTAACTCGGAAAGGGTGGACGGGGAATAAATACTGTAATTACGTGGCACTGAAGAAAGTATAGATCATCCATTTTGCTTCCTTTTTTCTAGATTTCTTTGGAATGTGGTAAGTGGGGTGTTTGATAACCTCAAAACACCCATGTTTTTTTATTTGGGTCAAAATTGGTTGTATTCTTATACTGGTAAAGATATAACTGTAGTTTCTGACTGGACCTGCAACTTTAATTTGGACAATTTGGAAAACAATATCTTGTTTTTAGCGTGTGCTTCCTATTGAACCTACTAATGCGATCTTTATTTTTTTTTCCTGCTGGACTAGTGGATCATACTACAGAAAAAGGGGTACAAAAAATGCTTAGCGAGGTATCTAAGAGACCAAAGACTTTGCTCTTTTTGCTTGAGATAGTCTATGTTAGAGCATCTCCAACTGTGATGTAAAATAAATAGCTTGGTGTAAAAACCGTTTTATACATCACCGTGCTCAAAAAACGAGCTCCAACATGTGTTGTATATGTAAAATTATGTGGTCCAATTTTAGGGCTTGATGTAAAATCACCCCTAGGTGATGGAAATTTGCATCATGTAGCTGGCTGCCCAAAGGTAAAAACAGCCGCAACCCCGTGTGCCCTGCACAGAGCCGCTCCCTCCCACGCGCGTGAAACCTCCTACTGCCCCCACCCGCGTGCTGCCGCCGCCGCGCCTTGCCGACATAGGACTGCCCCCACCTCTCTCCACCCGCTGGAGCTGCCATCATATCCGCCGTGTAGTTGCCACCGAATCCGCCCGCCCGCACCGCCGCCACCTAATCCGCCGTCGCCACGCCTCGTTGCCGTGGATCCGACCTCCCCCAACTTCTCTCCGCCTGTCAGAGCCATCGTTTCAACCGCCGCCGTGATGCCTTTGCCCGCCACCCGAGGAGATCCACTAGCTTCAACGGCGTGTGTCGGCATCAATCCGGCCGTTACTCGGCCGAGTTGACACAAGATGGTGTGTACCACTGACTCGGCACGTGGGACGAGCTGGGCGACGCTGTCCGCACCTCCGATAAGGCTTGTTGGTAGTTCGACCAGTCGAAGAGGGATTTAAATTTCCCGGAGATTGACAATTAGGCTAATACGGAGTTCATCGGTCCTCTGATTGAGATGACGAGCATCGCCGAGAGGAGGTAGACACGGATCTTTCTCGACCAGTGCGAGGTTCGTCGGTGGGATGAGGCTGTGATGGTGAGGTTTGCGGCGGTAAATCCGCACCTCGTGCAGGGGGAGTACGTGTTGTATGCATCGCAAACGAAGAAGGAGGTGAAGGAGGAGGAGGAGACGAAGCTAACCCATCGACGGTGGTCGAGCTCGATAGTTTGGACTCGGTGAAGAACATGGACGACGAGTTGGGCTCCAGCATTGACTGGGACAACCTCTATGATGAGTAGTCTGCAGTAGTTTGTAGTCAAAGTCTCCTTGTATCGAAACTACTTTCAAGTTTGCATCGAATCTATATTTTAGTTTATATCGAAACTATGTTTGAAATTTGCATGTTTTACATAAACTTGAAATGTTTCGATGTTTTTGTGTCCAATATATATAACCTGTTGGAGCAAAATGATGCCCCATTTTACATCATTTGTTAGAGCAAACATATTTGAGGTGATGTATAAGCACTATAAAACTACTCTACTTATGTCTGCCTTAGATACTCCCTCCGTTGGCGGCGATTAGGGCTCGGTGGCTTTGACAGCGCACGCCGATCCAATCGGCGTGGCGCACCGGCGATCCACGGGGCGATGTCTTCGGCTCCCGGTGGGAAGGGACGGAACGACGGCGGCGCCCTCTCCCCTCGCTCGGCTCGGGCTCGGATGGAAGAGGCGCTTGGAAAATTGGATATCTCTGAGGAGGAAGCGACGTTGGCGATCGATGACTCCGATGATGGATCTCCGCCGAAGTGGCTCCTCGCAGGCAAGGTGTTGTTCAAGAATCTCTTCCACATACAAACAATCACGAACGCACTACGCCCTGCTTGGGGAAACCCTAGAGGCTTGTCCTTCCGACCTCTTGGAGAGAACATGTTTGCCGCGGAATTTGCATCAAAATGTGATAGGGATCGCGTCTGGGACGGATCCCCGTGGCATATCAGCAAACATGCTGTGATCTTAGAGGAATTTGAGGACCATATGCAACCTTCAGAACTCAAGTTTGATAAGCTGCCAGTTTGGATCCGGGTAGTTAATTTGCCCTACAATCTGAGGAATGAAACGCGTGGTTTGGCGATTGCGCAGCAGGTTGATAAATCTGCTTCTGTTGTCCAAATTGATCCAGTAGGGGGGTTCTTGCGAGCCAGGGTCACTATTGATGTGCAGAAACCCCTGCGGAAATGGATCCTGATCAACTCGGCTAAGAGAAAGAGCATCGATCGATATGATATCGAGTATGAACAAATACCCCACTTCTGCTTCTCTTGTGGTCGGCTTGGTCACTCCGATCTATTCTGTCCCACGCCCGGGACCAGAGATGAAAACAGTGATCTCCCGTTCAAGGCCTCTTTACGAGCGTCGGAGGATCGCAGGAAAGCTAATCCGGGAGAGAGCTCAGCATGAGATAAGCATGAGAAACAACAAAGTACAAGAGAATCCCGAGCATCAAACTCTCAGCCGAAGGGAGGACCGGAAGTGACATCACCTGTCAAAAAACCGGTGCTGCAAAAGCGTAAGGGGGGCCTGCAAGCGACTCAAGTCTATCGTCAGGTGGTGAAGCAAGCCCTGGCGATCACAGAACATGGCGAGGCCGTTGTTGGCAATGTAGATGGAGAAGGCACCTCTGAACCAACTGCTCTAGATGCTGGAAATCTGAACGAGTCTCTCCCTGAGAGGGAATCAAAGAAGAAGAAGCCTACTCCACCATCATCTCAATCCTCGGCAGGGGCTGCGAGTCAGCCCTGCCCGAGCCAATGAATGCTATGAGTTGGAACTGTCGAGGGCTTGGGAACCATGCGACAGTTCGTGAGCTTCGCAAGCTGGTGAAGCAAGAAGGCCCCACCCTGTTATTCGTCATGGAAACGAAGATCAGGGGGCAACGAGTAGAAGATCTGAAAACTACATTAGGATTTCATGGTTGTTTTGCCGTCAATAGTGATGGGCTTAGTGGAGGCATCGACCTCTTCTAGTCAAAGGATGTTGATGTTAGTTTGGAAAATTTCAGTAAATCTCTTATTGATGTGAAGGTCACCCAAAATAATAAAAGTTGGCGTTTCACTGGTTTTTATGGTGAGCCCCGTGTGGGAATCGACACCACAGCTGGTGGTTCCTCCGTACTCTTTTTGCTATCCAGCATGAGGAATGGCTGTGTATGGGGGATTTCAACGAAACCCTACATGCGGATGAGCACTTTGGCATGAATGCAAGACCGGAAAGACAAATGTGTGCTTTCCGTGAAGCAATTTCAGATTGCGCGCTCCAGGACCTGGGGTGGCGCGGAGTACCCTTCACATGGGATAACGCTCAGCAAGGCAGTTCTAATGTTAAAGCGCGGATTGATAGAGCTTTCGCTAACGCCGATTTCCTTCAGCTATTTGAACTCACCAGTGTCTAACATGTGAGTAGCGTGGAGTCGGATCACTGCTTTGTTCTGGCTGAATGTCGTCCTCAGGCGATGATGGGATGGACTCGAGCACCACGCACGTTCCGTTATGAAAATGTTTGGCAAACTCATGCGGATTATGACGAGATGGTCTGGAACATGTGGCAAGTGGGCGCGGGTCAGCAAGGATTGCAAGGCATCGTTGACGCCCTTTCCAATGTTCAGCAGCAGCTGGCCTCGTGGGGGCGGCAAGAGTTTGGAAATCTGGACCGGAAGTCTGAAAGCTTCAGCAGCGGCTTGACCGCCTCCAATCTGTGTCGCTCCGACACGGCCCAACTGACGAAGAGAAAGCGGTCGCGAAGCAGCTACGCGAAGCTTTGCGGCAGGAGGAAATTTGGCTAAAACAAAGATCTCGTGTGTTGTGGCTCCGTGCAGGGGACAGAAACACAGGCTACTTTCTAGCACAAGCACGGCAACGCACGAGGACCAATCGCATTACCTCATTGAAGAGCACAAACGGCCACGTTATCAATGACCCAATGGAGGTAAATGATGAGATCACTTCTTTCTATCAGCTCTGTACCAGTCCCAAGGTTACAGACCAATGGAAGAACTTTTGCACTGTGTAGAGCTGCGAGTGTCCGCTGATATGAATCATTTGCTCGAGAAGGAGTACACCGCAGCAGAGGTAAAAACCGCATTGTTTGATATGGCGCCGTCTAAAGCGCCAGGTGTGGATGGCTTCACAGCGGGTTTCTACCAACGACATTGGGATGTCTTTGGGAATGATATTACAATGGCTATATTGAGTTTTTTGAATGGGGGAGAGCTCCCAGCAGGGCTCAACGATACGGCTATCACTTTAATCCCAAAGGTCAGGTACCCTCAGAAAATTTCTCAATACCGTCCTATTGCCTTATGCCCAGTTTTGTATAAGATTGCAGTCAAGACTATGGCAAACAGACTGCGCCTCATCTTGGATGATGTTATAGGCGATGAGCAGAGTGCGTTTGTGCCGGGACGCTTGATCACGGACAATGTCTTAGTGGCCTATGAGTGTATTCATGCTATCAGGAGAAGGAAGAAAGGCAAGAATTATACATGTGCTATTAAATTGGATATGCTCAAGGCATATGATCACGTGGAGTGGCATTACCTAGAAGCCATGCTGGTGCAGCTGGGCTTCGGGGATCGATTCATCAGGCTTATAATGAAATGTGTCACGTCCGTCAGATTCTCAGTTAAGGTTAACGGTGAGCTGCTGCCTTATTTCAACCCCTCCAGGGGGCTTCGCCAAGGATGTCCAGTCTCACCTTATCTGTTCCTAGTCTGCGCTCAAGGACTAACATCGCTACTTAACAATTATGGTGGTGCACACATCGACAGAGGTATCCGTGTGAGTATCCATGCACCATGGGTTAGTCATCTTTTGCTCGCTGACAGATAGTCTCATTTTTCTTGCTGCCAAGACCCAAAGTGCAGAACGGCTCGTGGAAATATTACAAATCTATGCGGACTGCTCGGGCCAGGCGTTCAACAAAGAGAAAAGCTCTATTTTCTTCAGTGGCAACTCGGGGCAGCCCCTCCGGACGCAAATCAAACATATACTCGGGATTGCAGCAGAAGCGTTTTCTGAGCGCTATCTAGGCTTACCCACGGCCATTGGAAGAATCACTAGTGGTACTTTCCATCATATCGGTGAACGTATCCGCAGCAAAATAAGTGGATGGTCTGAGAGGAATTTAGCCTGTGCAGGGAGGGAAGTGCTTTTGAAATCTATTGCACAAGCTATTCCAACATACAGTATGAGTTGTTTCGTGCTGACCAAGAAGGTTTGCAAGGAAATCACCTCGCCCATGGCCAAATACTGGTGGGGGAGTTCCATTGACAAACGATCCCTACATTGGCTGGCGTGGGATAAATTGACAGAGCCAATAATCAAAGGAGGTCTGGGCTTTCGGGATCCCCAAATGTTCAATCTAGCAATGCTTGGAAATCAAGGCTGGCGCATTCTGACCAAACCAGATTCTTTGTGCTCTAGAGTGTTGAAGGGAAAGTATATCCCACACTCAAATTTTCTCCAAGCCTCGATACCCAAGGGAGCTTCCTCTATCTGGAAGGCTATCATCGCAGACAGGAAGGCTTTGGAGAGGGGACTGATCCACCGAATAGGAGATGGCTCATCTATATCTATTTGGAATGATCCTTGGATCCCAAACATAGTCACTATGAAACCGACTGGTAGATTAGGGGCGGCGCCCCTACACACTGTCTCAGAGCTGATAGATGACTACATTGGGAGTTGGAATGTCAGTTTGGTCCGCCAAAATTTTTTGCACCCCGATGCTGAGGCGATTCTCAATATACCCTTGAACAGATCAGGTGGGGAAGATAGTTTGGCGTGGTCGTTGGAAAAGTCAGGTAACTACACTGTAAAATTAGCGTATCGCTCTCTCATGACTCGTAACGAGCTTAGTTCTCTAGAGGAAGGGACGATGACGGACACTTCATCAGCAAATAAACAGTTGTGGACCACACTTTGGAAACTACGGGTGGTGCCGAAGGTTAGGGTTTTCTGGTGGAGGGTTTTGCGTGGCATCCTGCCAGACTACATGACTCTACAGCACCGTCACATCAAGCCATTTGGCCGCTGCGATCTATGCAAGGCCATGAATGAAGACTTAATGCATGCACTCATCTCATGCTCACATGCCAAGCAGTTTTGGGTTGCGGCGAAGGATCGGTTCGATCTCCATCTACCGAGGCTGCATCCGCTAACATGGGCACGGGATATTGTGCTCGATGAGATGTTTTCTGACGAGGCTCGTTGTCAGATTATCACAATCATGCATACAATATGGACCTCCAGGAACAAATGGACCCACGATCAGGAGGGCTTCTCCCCGGCGCAAGCGCTCAAGTGGATCCATGAAACCCTGGCCATACTCGATCTACCTAACCGTCGCCGAGGGGTGCTGTCGGGACGAAGTTGGAACCCCCCCCGATGTGGGGTGGATTACCATCAATACTGATGGCTCAGTATTCCCAAATGCGTTGTCAGGAGGAGCAGGCGGCGTTGCTCGGTCTCACATTTCTTTTGTGGGGGCTTGGTGCAAGCCGCTAGAGGGGGTCTCTGATCCTTTCATTGCTGAGCTCCTAGCGTTTTGGGAAGGTGTGATCTTTGCTCATCTACGTGGAATGTCACATGTGATAATGCAGGTCGACTGCATGGAGCTGGTCACCCAATGGAGTTCGCGGGGCAACTCACGATCTATTGCCGCGCCTATCTTTCGTGAACTTGAAGCTTTAGTCCTTAATTTTGTTTCTTTCTCGGTTCAGCATATCAGTAGGGATCTTAACTTCCCGGCCCACTTATGTGCACAGCGCGCTAGTGCAACGGAGAGTACGGACTGCTGGCTCGATGCGAGTCCAGATTTCCTTGTCAATAGCCTACGGGCAGACTGTAACCGCATGATTATTCATTAAATAAAGTCAGAGTTCGATGCAAAAAAAAAAAGATACTCCCTCCGTTTATTATTAGTCTGCATATAAGATTTGGTCAAAGTCAAACTTTGTAAAGTTTGACCAATTTTATAGAAGAAAATATCAACATCTACAATACTAAAGCTATATGGCATGAAAATTAATTTTATGGTGCATCTAACAATATTGATCTCATATTGTGAATCTTGATATTTTTTCTATAAACTTAGTCAAACTTAGTCAAAGTTTAACTTTGATCGAATCTTATATATAAACTGAAAGGAAACGGAGGAAGTACATAAGAGGAGAACCCACGGTGGTGTACAAACAACTTGTCGGTCCAAAATTAAACAAACAGCCTGTCGGTCCCAAAACGAAACAAACACCGCAGGTCGACACGGCCAGCATATAGTCCGTCCACTGCCATCCGAGTCAGTCCACAACGCCACTGCACGACCGTACGTTCTTTTGTCGCATACCACGTTAGCACATCGTACGGAATATTGTAAAAAATAAGAACCACTGTAGATCAAGCGACTGAAAATTTAAAAACAAACCGAAGACAACACAATGAATGAAAGGAAGGACGGCTCGCTTCGCTTTATAACCAGGTCGAGTCTCGATTGTAATTTTCAATGGATTTCCTCTTAACCGTTAGATTAGAAATATTCAGTTGTCAGGAATAGCAAAACCGGACAAAATGAAGAACGGGGAAGCAACAGGTACACTGATATTATTACGGTCGAGCCGTTATTACATGAACTGCGGATTGATGACCGAGGAATATTAACAATTATTTTATCATGAGATGAATATTAACGGGTGAAGCCACAATGCCAGCTAGCTGCCTACAATATCACGCAAGAACACAAATATACCAAGAGCAGCGGACGTGTCGATACAAGTTCGATCGGCGACACAGACGATTATATTTGTCCCTTGATGTTTTCGTCGACGACACCTACATAGAGATTAATCACAAAGTTGGTTAATTAAGCTAGGTTGGTGGATCTAATTAATTATAGCAATCAACAAAGAGATCGATAAGAGCGAGTAGTAGATGAATTCATTGGTGTCACCTGTGCAATATGAATGGCAGCAGCCGGCCCGGCGACGCTAGATAGCTAGAGGTGCAGCTCGAGGTCCGGCGCCTTGCCGCCTTGCCGCCGCCGCTAGGGACGGAGGCCCTTGACCGGCCCATCACGCCGTCGCGGCCAGTGGACGGGTCCAGGAGCGGCGCGGGCTCCGCGAAGCGTGGAGCGCGGCCGCCTCCCCACCTCTCTTGCCTGGAGTCATCGGTGGCTGGAGCCACCGCGGCGGCACCGCCGTGCGAGGCGATGTAAGTGCACATGGACCAGCCGGCAACAGAATCGCAGGACGGCCCGGTGGTGGCACCTCCCAACAGGCTGTCGTTGTTGTAGGGGTCGCCGAGGACTCCGGCGAGGCGGTCCTTGCGGTGCGCGTTCTGGTGGCCGCCGAGCGCCTGCGACTTGAGGAACGTCTTGTCGCAGAAGAGGCACTGGAACAGCCGCACCGTCTTGCCGTCCACGCACACCGTCTGGGTTCGCTCGTCGTACCGGTCTAGCCTTCTGCCCGCCGGCGTCAACGCCAGCAATAGGTCGTCCTCCGCTGCCGCCGCCGCCGCCGCCTGCGCATGGAACCACGTCGACGTGGCCCTCTCCATCGAGGTTTATAATATTATATGTATGCCAAGGTAGCTGCTGCTGCGAGGACTGGTAGCAGCGGCGATCCTATATATGGACTCTCGATGGGATTCGATAGGTAGTACCACTGCTAAGGGCTCGTTCGGTTGGGAGGAAACTAAAGGAATTATGACTAGTATAGAAATTTGATAGGAATTAGGATGGCACTTGTCATTCTAAAAAATTGACTTGCCTTGTTTCTGCGTGTAGAATAAGCTTTTAATGGATGTCTAGTTTCGTTAAAAAACACAGGAAATAAGTAGTATTCCTACGATATTCCCGTACGCCTTTTCTACAAACCAAATGCATCTATAAAAAATTTTCCTCTGAAATTCTTGTTCCTATGTATTTTCTATGAAAATACTCCAAACCGAACAAGGCCTAAAATAAGAAAACAGAGAGAGGTTCTACAGTAGTGCGGGGTGCGGTGCAGATATTAAAGTCAAGCGAGTCACCGGACCCCGGAAAGGAGCTCATTGTGGAGGAAGTGCTTGAAAGAAAATTCCAAACAACCGGTGCAGTACACGTGGGTCCTGCAATTATGCAAAACTACATCTCGGATTTGCCAACTTTCTATTTGGACGAATCTGATCCCTCTATTTGTTGTCCACCGAAAAATAATTCAGAGTTTGTTGTTTTCCTATTTAGCAACACAAAATATAAAATAAAAATTTAGCAACACTATTTTTTCTTCTTCCTCGACATAGTGCTTTTCTTGAACATGAATCGTAGAACAACGTTCTACGTATATATTATAAATAAAAAAGTAATATGTACAAAGAATTACAAAAAGCTCAGAAGCTCAAAATGAACCAAACTTAAGAAACACCTGTTCTAGGAAAGCCTAAAATGTTCATGGGAGCTTAAGTAAGATAATGATCAATCTAGTTAAGGAAGATATCTTGATTCTTTCTGTTGATTATATGCTTGACCGGCAAGAGGTCATTCATGGTGATACAGGAACAATGGCTCCCACCCCCACCCTCCCACCCCTCTCCCGGCGGCCATGGCAACGCCAGTGATTCCCACCGATGCATCCACCCAAATCCTTTTCCTATCCAATGGATCCATTTGGCGACCCATCATCCATTGCCCATCAACTGGATTTCTCGTTTGGTCATCAATTTAGAGGTGAGATCCGTAAGTTCTTCCTGTCCTCGCTCAACGCTATCTCACCATCCCATGGGTTCATCATGGTGGTAGCTTTTGCCCGTTTCTCTTTCCGCTTGGATACTCTCAACGTGAGTTTAGCACTTTCGGCATGCACTAGAGGCAACTATAAAGATTTTGAGGTATCTCATATTAATGGCAATGTATTCAAGTTCAAGGTTTGTTCCAAAGCAGTGGCTTTTTATTTGGTCCGGAAGATCTACTTTCAATGCAAGCAATTCAAATATTATTTCCACCTTTGGAGTGGAGGAGGGCTGAATTGGGTTTATGAAGAGAAATGTTGGTATAAGGAAGAAGATAATAAATGGTCACTGGTCTCACGTAACCGTCGAGGTAAACATTCTACCCATGTTCCAATTAAGCAAGTTTTTCGTAGAATCCTTGATCTACCTCAGGCTTCTGCCCATAGTCATGGATCACATAGCTCAGAATCTCATCTGCTAACCGGGGCCAACACTATCCCTGTTGGTACAACTCATCCCCGTCATGCATGTTTGAATGATCGTGATCATCGCAATATTGTTGCACCAACAACCCCGGCCATGCATAGCGGATCAGTGGTTACCAGGCCTGTTCAAAAATCAAATAATACTATGGACCGTGAGGCTCCAATTGGGCTATATGATGGGAATGGGCCGCAACCCAATAACTCAGAAGTTGGAACGTCTACTATGGCCCAAGGACCAGTTGATCATAGTAATCTGTTCTGCCGCAAATGCCTAGGCTATGGTCATACGCGCTTTAATTGCAACAATAAAATCAGGTGTCGCGCGTGCTACAGGTATAACCATATCGCGAGATTTTGCCTCAACAAGAATATCTCCAACTATACTTATCGGGCTAAACGGACAGCTGATGCTCTGACTCATAAATCCCCTGCCCAAGTGCTAGCCGCCTCGTCTCCCTCCCCAATCGCCCACCCTCCTCTTCTCCGCCCACCACCTTGGAGATGGCGTGCTACCCTTGCAACCCGCTCCCCCATCTACGTCCTGGCACTACCATCATCGTCCCTGGTCCGCTCCGTGCTCGCCGTGGCTACGTGGTGCTGGGTGGCGAGCTAACCATGGTCTACGATGAGTGGGCCATCGCCACTCTGACTCCGGATGTTTCTGCTGAAGAATTCCACGGCGCCATTGCTTTGATCTCCAACTTCCTTGAAGACCGTGGCTGGCGTATTAACTACACTTCCAGATGTGGTATGGGTACCGCTCTAATCCAGTTTACTACTGCTTGCTCCCGCGATACTGCTGTTAGCAATAGTCCTTATGAGATTGGGGATTCAGTGTTGAGGATCACTAGGCAAGATAGAGGTATCAACTATCATAGCATTACGTTCACCCACGATGTATGGATTATGTTGATGAATTACCCTCTGGAGTGCTGGGATGTTGGCGTTGTTAGTCGTACTGTTTCCCCTTATGGCAGATTCTTGATCTGGAATAAAGACCTGAGAGATAAAACCAGGATCATCATCAAAATCAGGGTTGTAAATTTTGATACTATCCCCATTAGCATTGTTGTCCTCCGTAATCTGGATGATGTGGGATACGGGGACTCTTGGACATGTCCAACTTATATCCTCTCGCGTGAACTGATTGGCCAGCAGGGTGGAGATGAAGATCCTCTCCCACCGGATGGAGGTAACCCTCACCCCCTCCCTCATGTGCACGGAGGATTTTGGCATGATGAAGTCCTTGGTAACATTCCCATGGATCAGGTGGTTATAAATCCTCATAATGAAAATCTTGGTGCTCCATATGAGAATGTGCACGCTGCTCACAATGACCACATCAACCACATGATGGATAATAACAACAACTCTGTTTCTGTGGTGGGGGAGGCAGATGTTAATGTTATTCCTCCTGCTCATGAGCATGATGGCAGTCCTCCACCTGCACATGGGCCATGTGTTTGTTCTGGTCCAGATTTTATACCATTGGAGCAATCTAGTCCAGTACAGAGTACTCAGCAAGCTGCCAGCCCTGTTTTTATTCCTCAAAATGCAAACATGGAGTACAATGACCTTCCCTCCTCCAGTGCTTCCCAGAACCAGACTTGTAACATTGCTGTTGAAGGTTTAGCTGAGCATATTAATGTTCTCCAAGATCTTGTGAGCAATCTGGTTACCAATGCTCAGGATATAATTCCTAAACTTGGAGGAAGTAAAATTGTGAATGCATGTTGCAACGTTATTGATGTTGAAGGATCAAATGGGACAAATAAAAGATGCTTTCTGCAAATCCAAACAACACCAGTACAACATGTGCCCACTAGTTCTGCCAGTCTAGAAGAGATCACTGAGCAGAGCTTCCATGAAACCAGAAACCAACCTGCAGGAAGAAAAAGAATAAGATCATTGATGAATCTCAGGTCAGAAGAAGTGATAGGATTGCACTTCTTACTAAAGGTTTCAAGGGCAAACATGATGCTTTTGCTGCAGAACTGGTGGCAGGACCCTCCAAGTCTGATCCACCCTCTCATCTCTCCAAGAAGCAGAAGAAGAATGTTGCTATTAACCTAGGCCCACAATTTGAAGCCACAGTGATCAACAAAAATGCACCTCCTCCTCCAGTTTTACCAATGGACACTCTGCAGGCCATTGGTACAGGACCATGTAAGATGGCACCTCATGAAGTATCAAGCAAGGTCCTGCAGTATGACAGCTCTAATGATTAATCATAGTACCTGCTCCATGGGTCTGGGTGGCTCCCTTTACTGCCATCTCATGGGATTTTTTGCTTGCATTTTGTCTACTTTATCCTGTTCAGATGCCTGCATGCATTTGTTATTTTCATGGTCTGTAATAATTGCTACCTATTGAACCTCTACTGTAAGGTTAAAACTGCAGGTGGCACATGCTATCAGTACTCTCCTAGTTATTTCGTTGCAAAGTCTGGTTTTCAATGTTATATGATGCATTTTCTCCCAAGAATACAGAGCTTGCCACTTTATATCTTCCTACAGAAGTATATGCAGTTTGTTGATCATGTTGTGCTATCTCACAACATGACTATTAATAATTTCAAGCAGTTTGTCCATGAATAGACAATGGAATATTCTTAATTGGAATGTTAGAGGCATCAACTCCACTGTTAGATGGAATGATATTAGGCAGAAAATTGATGAAAGTTCTTTCTGTATTATGACTTTCCAAGAAACCAAAAGAGATCTTTTTGATTCTGCCTATTTAAAGAATTTGTGCCCCAAAAGATTCAACCAATTTTGTTACTCTACTTCCAATGGAAATTGAGGAGGTCTCATAACTATCTGGAATGGCAGCTTACTGAATGGAAAGGTGATCGCTCAGAATTACTTTCAGATCACTATTGAATTCTCATCCACTATTGATAATACCTCCTACTACCTCACAAATGTTTATGGCCCAAACTCTGCTAAAGGAAAACAGGAGTTTATTGACTGGATGACAAATCTCAACACCCAGCACAATAAAATATGGATGATTTTGGGTGATTTCAATTTCATTAGAGGTCCTGAGAATAGGAATAAACCTGGTGGAGATTGATACGTCTCCGTCGTATCTATAATTTTTGATTGTTCCATGCCAATATTATTCAACTTTCATATACTTTTGGTAACTTTTTATATTATTTTTGGGACTAACATATTGATCCAGTTGTTGGGGAACGTAGTAATTTCAAAAAAATTCCTATGCACGCACAGGATCATGGTGATGCATAGCAACGAGAGGGGAGAGTGTGTCCACGTACCCTCGTAGACCGAAAGCGGAAGCGTTAGCACAACGCGGTTGATGTAGTCGTACGTCTTCACGATCCGACCGATCAAGTACCGAACGCACGGCACCTCCGAGTTCAGCACACGTTCAAATCGATGACGTCCCTCGAACTCCGATCCAGCCGAGCTTTGAGCGAGAGTTCCGTCAGCACGACGGCGTGGTGACGATGATGATGTTCTACCGACGCAGGGCTTCGCCTAAGCACCGCTACGATATTTTCGAGGTGGATTATGGTGGAGGGGGGCATAGCACACGGCTAAGAGATCCAAGGGATCAATTGTTGTGTCTCCAAGGGGTGCCCCCCTCCCTGTATATAAAGGAGTGGAGGAGGGGGAGGGCCGGCTCTCTCTATGGCGCGCCCTAGGAGGAGTCCTACTCCCACCGGGACTAGGATTCCCCCCTTCCAAGTAGTAGGAGTAGGAGTCAAGGAAAGGTGAGAGAGAAGAGAAGGAAGGAGGGGGCGCAGCCCCTCCCCCTAGTCCAATTCGGACTAGGCCTTGGGGGGCGCGCAGCCTCTCCTCTCTCTTTCCCTAAAACCCAATAAGGCCCATATACTCCCCGGCGAATTCCCGTAACTCTCCGGTACTCCGAAAAATACCCGTATCACTCGGAACCTTTCCGATGTCCGAATATAGTCGTCCAATATATCGATCTTTACGTCTCGACCATT
This sequence comes from Triticum aestivum, assembly GCF_018294505.1. NCBI lineage: Eukaryota > Viridiplantae > Streptophyta > Magnoliopsida > Poales > Poaceae > Triticum > Triticum aestivum. The sequence continues at coordinate 495,557,858 of NC_057805.1, read as the reverse complement.
TCGAGACTCCTCGTCATGTCCCTGATCTCATCCGGGACACCGAACTACCTTCGATACATCAAAACACATAAACTCATAATATAACCGTCATCGAACTTTAAGCGTGCGGACCCTACGGGTTCGAGAACAATGTAGACATGACCGAGACACGTCTCCGGTCAATAACCAATAGCGGAACCTGGATGCTCATATTTTCTCCCACATATTCTACGAAGATCTTTATCGGTCAAACCGCATAACAACATACGTTGTTCCCTTTGTCATCGGTATGTTACTTGCCCGAGATTCGATCGTCGGTATCTCAATACCTAGTTCAATCTCGTTACCGGCAAGTCTCTTTACTCGTTCCGTAATACATCATCTTGCAACTAACTCATTAGTTACAATGCTTGCAAGGCCTTATAGTGATGTGCATTACTGAGTGGGCCCAGAGATACCTCTCCGACAATCGGAGTGACAAATCCTAATCTCGAAGTACGCCAACCCAACAAGTACCTTCGGAGACACCTGTAGAGCACCTTTATAATCACCCAGTTACGTTGTGACGTTTGGTAGCACACAAAGTGTTCCTCCGGTAAATGGGAGTTGCATAATCTCATAGTCACAGGAACATGTATAAGTCATGAAGAAAGCAATAGCAACATACTAAACGATCAAGTGCTAAGCTAACGGAATGGGTCAAGTCAATCACATCATTCTCCTAATTATGTGATCCCGTTAATCAAATAACAACTCTTTGTCCATGGCTAGGAAACATAACCATCTTTGATTAACGAGCTAGTCAAGTAGAGGCATACTAGTGACACTCTGTTTGTCTATGTATTCACACATGTATCATGTTTCCGGTTAATACAATTCTAGCATGAATAATAAACATTTATCATGATATAAGGAAATAAATAATAACTTTATTATTGCCTCTAGGGCATATTTCCTTCAGTCTCCCACTTGCACTAGAGTCAATAATCTAGTTCACATCGCCATGTGCTTTAACATCAATGGTTCACATCTTTATGTGGTTAACACCCATAGTTCACATTGACATGTGACCAACACCCAAAGGATTTACTAGATTCAGTAATCTAGTTCACATCGCTATGTGATTAACACCCAAAGAGTACTAAGGTGTGATCATGTTTTGCTTGTGATATAATTTTAGTCAACGGGTCTGTCACATTCAGATCCATAAGTATTTTGCAAATTTCTATGTTTACAATGCTCTGCACGGAGCTACTCTAGCTAATATCTCCCACTTTCAATATGTATCTAGATCAAGACTTAGAGTCATCCAGATCGGTGTCAAAGCTTGCATCGACGTAACCGTTTACGACGAACCTTTTGTCACCTCCATAATCGAGAAACATATCCTTATTCCACTAAGGATAATTTTGACCGCTGTTGAACGATCTACTCCTAGATCACTATTGTACTCCCTTGCCAAACTTAGTGTAGGGTATACAATAGATCTGGTACACAGCATGGCATACTTTATAGAACCTATGGCTGAGGCATAGGGAATGACTTTCATTCTCTTTCTCTCTTCTGCCGTGGTCGGGCTTTGAGTCTTACTCAATTTCACACCTTGTAACACAGGCAAGAACTCTTTCTTTGACTGTTCCATTTTGAACTACTTCAAAATCTTGTCAAGGTATGTACTCATTGAAAAAACATATCAAGCGTCTTGATCTATCTCTATAGATCTTGATGCTCAATATGTAAGCAGCTTCACCGAGGTCTTTCTTTGAAAACCTCCTTTCAAACACTCCTTTATGCTTTGCAGAATAATTCTATATTATTTCCAATCAACAATATGTCATTCACATATACTTATCAGAAATGCCGTAGTGCTCCCACTCACTTTCTTGTAAATACAGGCTTCACCGCAAGTCTGTATAAAACTATATGCATTGATCAACTCATCAAAGCGTATATTCCAACTCCGAGATGCTTACACTAGTCCATAGATGGATCGCTGGAGCTTGCATATTTTGTTAGCACCTCTAGGATTGACAAAACCTTCTCGTTGCATCATATACAACTCTTCTTTAATAAATCCATTAAGGAATGCAGTTTTGTTTATCCATTTGCCAGATTTCATAAAATGCGGCAATTGCTAACATGATTCGGACAGACTTAAGCATAGGTACGAGTGAAAAACTCTCATCGTAGTCAACACCTTGAACTTGTCGAAAAACCTTTCTGTGACAATTCTAGCTTTGTGGATAGTAACACTACTATCAACGTCCGTCTTCCTCTTGAAGATCCATTTAATCTCAATGGCTCACCAATCATCGGGCAAGTCAATCAAAGTCCACACTTTGTTCTCATACATGGATCCCATCTCAGATTTCATGGCCTCAAGCCATTTCACGGAATCTGGGCTCATCATCGCTTCCTCATAGTCCGTAGGTTCGTTATGGTCAAGTAACATGACCTCCAGAATAGGATTACCGTACCACTCTGGTGCGGATCTCACTCTGGTTTACCTACGAGGTTCGGTAGTAACTTGATCTGAAGTTACATGATCATCATCATTTAGCTTCCTCACTAATTGTTGTAGTAGTCACAGGAACAGATTTCTGTGATGAACTACTTTCCAATAAGGGAGCAGGTACAGTTACCTCATCAAGTTCTACTTTCCTCCCACTCACTTCTTTCGATAGAAACACCTTCTCTAGAAAGGATCCATGCTTAGCAAGGAATATCTTGCCTTCGGATCTGTGATAGAAGGTGTACCCAGCTGTCTCCTTTGGGTATCCTATGAAGATACATTTCTCCGACTTGGGTTTGAGCTTATCAGGATGAAACTTTTTCACATAAGTATCGCAACCCCAAACTTTAAGAAACGACAACTTTGGTTTCTTGCCAAACCACACTTCATATGGTGTCGTCTCAACGGATTTAGATGGTGCCCTATTTAACGTGAATGTAGCTGTCTCTAATGCATAACCCCAAAACGATAGTGGTAGATCGGTAAGAGACATCATAGATCGCACCATATCTAATAAAGTACGGTTACGACGTTCAGACACACCATTACACTGTGGTGTTCCAGGTGGCGTGAGTAGTGAAACTATTTCACATTGTTTTAACTGAAGGCCAAACTCGTAACTCAAATATTTTACCTCCGCGATCATATCGTAGAAACTTTTATTTTTGTTACTATGATTCTCCACTTCACTCTGAAATTCTTTGAACTTTTCAAATGTTTCAGACTTGTGTTTCATCAAGTAGATATACCCATATCTGCTCAAATCATCTGTGAAGGTCAGAAAATAATGATACCCACCGCGAGCCTCAATATTCATCAGACCACATACATCAGTATGTATGATTTCCAACAAATCTGTTGCTCGCTCCATTGTTCCGGAGAACGGAGTCTTAGTCATCTTGCCCTTGAGGCATGGTTCGCAAGCATCAAGTGATTCATAATCAAGTGATTCCAAAAGTCCATTAGCATGGAGTTTCTTCATGCGCTTTACACCAATATGACCTAAACGGCAGTGCCACAAATAAGTTGCACTATCATTATTAACTTTGCATCTTTTGGCTTCAATATTATGAAAATGTGTATCACCACGATCGAGATCCAACAAACCATTTTCATTGGGTGTGTGACCATAGATGGTTTTATTCATGCAAACAGAACAACAATTATTCTCTAGCTTACATGAATAACCGTATTGCAATAAACATGATCCAATCATATTCATGCTCAACGCAAACACTAAATAACATTTATTTTAGGTTCAACACTAATCCCGAAAGTATAGGGAGTGTGTGATGATGATCATATCAATCTTGGAACCACTTCCAATACACATCGTCACTTCACCCTTAACTAGTCTATGTTCATTCTGCAACTCCCGTTTCGAGTTACTAATCTTAGCAACTGAACTAGTATCAAATACTGAGGGGTTGCTATAAACACTAGTAAAGTACACATCAATAACATGTATATCAAATATACCTTTGTTCACTTTGCCAGCCTTCTTATCCGCCAATACTTGGGGTAGTTCCGCTTCTAGTGACCAGTCCCTTTGCAGTAGAAGCACTTAGTCTCAGGCTTAGGTCCAGACTTAGGCTTCTTCACTTGAGCAGCAACTTGCTTGCCATTCTTCTTGAAGTTCCCCTTCTTCCCTTTGCCCTTTTCTTGAAACTAGTGGTCTTGTCAACCATCAACACTTGATGCTTTTCTTGATTTCTACCTTCGTCGATTTTAGCATCACGAAGTGCTTGGGAATCGTTTCCGTTATCCCTTGCATATTATAGTTCATCACGAAGTTCCAGTAACTTGGTGATAGTGACTAGAGAACTTTGTCAATTAGTATCTTATCTGGAAGATTAACTCCCATTTGATTCAAGCAATTGTAGTACCCAGACAATCTGAGCACATGCTCACTGGTTGAGCTATTCTCCTCCATCTTGTAGGCAAAGTACTGTCAGAAGTCTCATACCTCTCGACACGGGCATGAGTATGAAATACCAATTTCAACTCTTGGAACATCTTATATGCTCCGTGGCGTTCAAAACATTTTTGATGTCCCGGTTCTAAGCCGTAAAGCATGGTGTACTAAACTATCAAGTAGTCATCATACCGAGCTTTTGTCAAAATGTTCATAACGTCTGCATCTGCTCCTGCAATAGGTCTGTCACCTAGCGGTGCATCAAGGACATAATTGTTCTATGCAGCAATGAGGTTAATCCTCAGATCACGGATCCAATCCGCATCATTGCTACTAACATCTTTCCACTTTGTTTTCGCTAGGAACATATCAAAAATAAAACAGGGGAGCTAAACGCGAGCTATTGATCTACAACATAGATATGCAAATACTATCAGGACTAAGTTTCTGATAAATTAAAGTTCAATTAATCATATTACTTAAGAACCCCCACTTAGATAGACATCCCTCTAATCCTCTAAGTGATCACGTGATCCATATCAACTAAACCATGTCCGATCATCACGTGAGATGGAGTAGTTTCAATGGTGAACATCACTATGTTGATCATATCTACTATATGATTCACGCTCGACCTTTCGGTCTCAGTGTTCCGAGGCCATATCTGTTATATGCTAGGCTCGTCAAGTTTAACCTGAGTATTCCGCGTGTGCAACTGTTTTGCACCCGTTGTATTTGAACGTAGAGCCTATCACACCCGATCATCACGTGGTGTCTCAGCACGAAAAACTTTCGCAACGGTGCATACTCAGGGAGAACACTTATACCTTGATAATTTAGTGAGAGACCATCTTATAATGCTACCGTCGATCTAAGCAAAATAAGATGCATAAAAGATAAACATCACATGCAATCAATATAAGTGATATGATATGGCCATCATCATCTTGTGCTTGTGATCTCCATCTCCGAAGCACCGTCATGATCACCATCGTCACCGGCGCGACACCTTGATCTCCATCGTAGCATCATTGTCGCCTTGCCAACTATTGCTTCTACGACTATCGCTACCGCTTACTGATAAAGTAAAGCAATTATAGGGCGATTGCATTGCATACAATAAAGCGAGAACCATATGGCTCCTGCCAGTTGCCGATAACTCGGTTACAAAACATGATCATCTCATACAATAAAATATAGCATCATGCCTTGACCATATCACATCACAACATGCCCTGCAAAAACAAGTTAGACGTCCTCTACTTTGTTGTTGCAAGTTTTACGTGGCTGCTACGGCAGAGCAAGAACCGTTCTTACCTACGCATCAAAACCACAACGACAGTTCGTCAAGTTAGTGTTGTTTTAACCTTCTCAAGGATCGGGCGTAGCCACACTCGGTTCAACTAAAGTTGGAGAAACTGACACCCACCAGCCACCTGTGTGCAAAGCACGTCGGTAGAACCAGTCTCGGGTAAGCATACGCGTAATGTCGGTCCGGGCCGCTTCATCCAACAATACCGCCGAACCAAAGTATGACATGCTGGTAAGCAATATGACTTGTATCGCCCACAACTCACTTATGTTCTACTCGTGCATATAACATCTACGCATAAAACCAGGCTCGGATGCCATTGTTGGGGAATGTAGTAATTTCAAAAAAATTCCTACGCACACACAGGATCATGGTGATGCATAGCAACGAGAGGGGAGAGTGTGTCGACGTACCCTCGTAGACCGAAAGCGGAAGTGTTAGCACAACGCGGTTGATGTAGTCGTACGTCTTCACGATCCGACTGATCAAGTACCGAGCGCACGGCACCTCCGAGTTCAGCACACGTTCAACTCGATGACGTCCCTCGAACTCCGATCCAGCCGAGCTTTGAGGGAGAGTTCCGTCAGCACGACGGCGTGGTGACAATGATGATGTTCTATCGACGCAGGGCTTCGCCTAAGCACCGCTATGATATTATCGAGGTGGATTATGGTGGGGGGGCACCGCACACGGCTAAGAGACCCAAGGGATCAATTGTTGTGTCTCCAAGGGGTGCCCCCCTCCCCGTATATAAAGGAGTGGAGGAGGGGGAGGGCCGGCCCTCTCTATGGCGCGCCCTAGGAGGAGTCCTACTCCCACCGGGAGTAGGATTCCCCCTTCCAAGTAGTAGGAGTAGGAGTCAAGGGAAGGGGAGAGAGAAGAGAAGGAAGGAGGGGGCGCAGCCCCTCCCGCGTGTCCAATTCGGACTAGGCCTTGGGGGGCGCACAGCCTCTCCTCTCTCTTTCCCCTAAAGCACAATAAGGCCCATATACTCCCCGGCGAATTCTCGTAACTCTCCGGTACTCCGAAAAATACCCGAATCACTCGGAACCTTTCCGATGTCCGAATATAGTCGTCCAATATATCGATCTTTACGTCTCGACCATTTCGAGACTCCTCGTCATGTCCCCGATCTCATCCGGGCTGCGAACTATCTTCGGTACATCAAATCACATAAACTCATAATATAACCGTCATCGAACTTTAAGCGTGCGGACCCTACGGGTTCGAGAACAATGTAGACATGACCGAGACACGTCTCCGGTCAATAACCAATAGCGGAACCTGGATGCTCATATTGTCTCCCACATATTCTACGAAGATCTTTATCGGTCAAACCGCATAACAACATACGTTGTTCCTTTCGTCATCGGTATGTTACTTGCCCGAGATTCGATCGTCGGTATCTCAATACCTAGTTCAATCTCGTTACTGGCAAGTCTCTTTACTCGTTCCGTAATACATCATCCCGCAACTAACTCATTAGTTATAATGCTTGCAAGGCTTTATAGTGATGTGCATTACTGAGTGGGCCCAGAGATACCTCTCCGACAATCGGAGTGACAAATCCTAATCTCGAAATACACCAACCCAACAAGTACCTTCGGAGACACCTGTAGAGCACCTTTATAATCACCCAGTTACGTTGTGACGTTTGGTAGCACACAAAGTGTTCCTCCGGTAAACGGGAGTTGCATAATCTCATAGTCATAGGAACATGTATAAGTCATGAAGAAAGCAATAGCAACATACTAAACAATCAAGTGCTAAGCTAACGGAATGGATAAAGTCAATCACATCATTCTCCTAATGATGTGATCCCGTTAATCAAATAACAACTCTTTGTCCATGGCTAGGAAACATAACCATCTTTGATTAACGAGCTAGTCAAGTAGAGGCATCCTAGTGACACTCTGTTTGTCTATGTATTCACACATGTATCATGTTTCCGGTTAATACAATTCTAGCATGAATAATAAACATTTATCATGATATAAGGAAATAAATAATAACTTTATTATTGCCTCTAGGGCATATTTCCTTCACCAGTGCCCAGTGCCAGTTCCTGTTTGTTGCAAGTTTTATGTTTCGCAGAAACCCAATATCAAACGGAGTCCAAACAGGATAAAAACGGACGGAGAATTATTTTGGAATATTTATGATTTTTGGGAAGTAAAATCAATGCGAGACGGTGCCTCTCGAGGATATAGACCTGAGAGTCACCCGCCAGGAGGGGCCGGGTTACTCGCGTGGTCAATGCCAGAAGCCTGGAGCCAAGTTTGAAGACGATGGGCCAGAGATGGACTGAGACCCGGATACGGCTTAAAGCCCATAGTTACAATTGTTATTATGGTAGCACTTGTAGTGTAAGGCAAGTATGATTGAGAGTCCGAGCCGGACACTCTTATGAGCCGGCCGGGACTCTAAGGGCTGCGGGGCGTCAACCTCCCTATATAAAGGGACGACCCGGAGCGGTTTAGGGTGACAACAATCTCATCGAGAGCCGTGCATAGCTGTTTAGCTCCCTGGCGATCGTAACCCTAATCAATATCATCTCAAACTGGATGTAGGTTTTTACCTTCACCGTAAGGGGCCGAACCAGTATAAACCTCGTATTCCTTGTCCCACATAACCCCTTCAAGCTTCCTAGTTGCGATGGCTCCACGACTAAGTCCTAGCTCGAGGACATCTGCCGTGACAATTCCACGACAGTTGACGCCCACCGTGGGGCCAGCGCACGGTGGATTTGAGTTCTTGAAGGGCAGCTCCGAAGGGCTCAAGGGATACGCTGTGGGCCGGATGACCAAGAGTCGTCGCGGCAAGCTCTACATCGACGATGCGGACTGGGGCCCCGACACCGGCTCAATTGAGTACGGGTACCGGGTCCCCTTTGGCGGAATTCATGTCTTCATTGTCAAGATTGGTGAGCCGGGCCCCGAGCCGGATCTCTGCGCCGATCTCATCGAAACGGCTCAGCGCGCACGACCCGCCGGGGCCCGGCCTGCCTTAAGGCGCGCTTTTGTGGGATGCATCCATGGAGGGCCCTCTGATCCATCTGGGCCTGGTGATGAGGCGGCCGCCGGTTCTGACGGCGAGCCGGCCACTGATGAGTCAAACTCGTTGTACCAACTTCAAGATGGCAGGCTCATGGGTTGTTCCGATGGCGACAGTATTTCGGACCTTTTTGAGCCGCCAAGTCAGGTTGGAGTTTTTATGGCTGGGGCGCAGCCTGTTCAGAACCCCGCTGCTGGATCGGGAAACCCGGTGCCTTCTCCGGCTCAGGTGCTGATGGATCTGACGGACAAGATGACGGCCCTGTTAACCGCCACGGTTGACCCGGCAGACCAAGCTCAGCATGATGCGGAGGTGGCGCAGTTAAAATTGGATCTGATAAAAGCTAAAGAGGATCTTGCAGCAGAAGGGATCAGGCTGGCTGCGGAGCGGAAGGCTCTCGACGCCCGGACTCAGCTGATTCAGGCGCAGTCCTTCCAACTCACGATGGATCAGAACGCGGCCAATGACGTCATGAGAAGGAGGCATCAGAAGGCCCAGTCTCGACTCCCACCGGTTTACGATCCACGCAATCTCTTCAACACGCCGGGTGCAGGGTCTAGTAACCCGCCAGGGGTCATTGCGCCCGGGTCTGGACCCCTTACTCAGCCACGGGTGATGGGGCCTCCCCAGGTGCCCCCTGCCCCGCCTCAATATGTGCCAATACCCCCGGGTCATTATGATAACCCGCTGGAGACCATGGTAGCTGCGGCAGCACGGCTGGCGGCTCTCCCTGTTGACGGCGATTCTTCGGCGGCCATCGAAACTCGCCGGGTCAGGGAACTCCTGCAGACGGCGCTGGCACAGCAAGAGGCGTACTCCTACAGCCGGGACAGGATCCACTCGACTCCTCGTCTAGGCCAGAGCCCGAGTTATAGCCGGCACATGGTCTCGGCAACCGGCTCAAGCAACGTCCGGCGCCATAACCCGCCCCCTGGCCATGGCCCGACTCATAATGGAGCCTTTTACGCAGCGGACCAAGCACGGCAAGAGGCGGAGCAAGCGCCTCAATTGACGGCTTACCAGACCCCACCGGCTTATCCAACGACTTCCGTTGATGTGGGTATCCCTACCAGGACCGGAGGTGTCCCTTGTTTGGTGCCAGCTATCCGTAATGAACGTCTACCCAAGGACTTCAAAGGCCCTAGGAAGGTGCCTAACTATACAGCTGACTTACAGCCTGCAGCCTGGATTGAGAGTTATGAGATGGCTATGGAATTGCTGGAGGTCAGTGAGGCGGCCATGGCCAAGTATTTCACCATGATGTTAGATGGAACTGCCCGCACGTGGTTGAAAGGGCTACCACCGAATTCCATTGGGTCTTGGGCTGAGCTGAAAGCCCGGTTCATCGAAAACTTCAAAGATACCTGTAGGCAGTCTATGTCAATTGTGGATTTGACTAACTGTAAGCAGCAGGAGGGTGAATCCACGACCCATTGGGTTCGCCGGGTCAAGGAGATCATACATTCATCAGATAAGATGGATGCTGGCTCTGCAGTCTTAATGTTGGAACAGAACCGTCGCTTTGTGCCCCTAAAGATGAAGCTCGGGCGGCTTAAGCGCGACTGCACAGATATGGGTACATTAATGGCGGCTCTTGTCAAGTACGCCGATTCCGATGGTACCAAGGATCCCCCTTCAGATGATGAAAGGACAGGGAAGGGAAAGAAGAACGGCAATGGCAAGGGTCCTCAGTTTAACCCGGGAAACCAAGGAGGAGGCAAGCGCAAGGCTGATGGCAGCCTGGAATTTGTAGCCAATGCCAACTCCCAAGGTAATAACCAGCGACGCAAGGGGAGGCCCCCTCCCCGAGGCGGCGGGTCAGGTCCGACGCTGGAGCAGCTGTTGAATGAACCTTGTCCAAGGCATGGCTCTAGAGAGAAGCCAACGACTCATCTGTGGAAGGATTGCGCGATTATGAAGGCCTTTAAGAATTACAATGGCCCGGGAGGCGGTTCAGGTGCTGGCGGCTTTCATGGCCCGGGCGGCGGCTCAAATTCCGGTCCTCAGAACGGTCAAGGGGGCTTTAATCAACAGTCTGGCCAGGGTCATCAACAGCAGCAGGGGGGTTACCAGACCAATCCAAAGCAGCTAAGCAGTGGACAGTATCATGTATTTACCACTAGTCTGTGCAAGCGAGATCAGAAGATTCACAAGAGGGCTGTGAATGCTGTTGAGCCGGCAGTCCCACGCTACTTATGATGGTCTGAGCAGCCCATAGTGTGGAGTAGGGAGGATGATCCTCCTCGGGTGGATAACCCGGGCCACTTGGCCTTAGTGGTGGCTCCTCAAGTGGGAGGTTATAAGTTCACAAAGGTGCTCATGGATGGAGGCAGTAGCATCAACATCCTCTATTATGAGACTTTTCGCCGTATGGGGTTAGTTGATAAGAACCTTAGCCAGTCAAACACTATCTTCCATGGTGTGGTACCTGGTAAGTCGGCTTATCCAGTCGGCAAGATCGAATTGGAAGTGGCTTTTGGTACTGAGAACAAATAGAGGGTGGAGAAGTTGACCTTTGAGGTGGTCAAGATAAGAAGTCCATACCATGCTATATTTGGACGGCCGGCTTACGCCAAGTTCATGGCACGGCCGTGTTATGTGTACTTACAGCTCAAGATGCCGGGTCACAATGGGACCATTACGGTTCACGGCAGCCGGAAAGTGGCTCTGGAGTGTGAGGAAGGTGATGCAGCTTATGCAGAGTCTGTTTGTGCTATAGAGGAGTTAAAGTTTTACAAAGACAATGTTGACCCAACAGACATGACCTCTCTGAAGAAGCCGACTACGAGACTGAGCCGGCGATGAAATTTAAGTCGGCTGATGAAACTAAGCTTGTTGATTTTGTTCCAGGAGATTCATCTCAGCAGTTTAGCATCAGTGCCAATCTGGATCCAAAATAGGAAAGCGCGCTCATCGAGTTCATCCGTGAGAATAGGGACATCTTCGCGTGGAAACCTTCTGACATGCCAGGTGTACCTAGAGAACTCGCTGAGCACACTCTCAATGTTGATCCGAAATTTAAGCTGGTCAGACAGTTCCTTCGGCGGTTTAATGAAGAGAGGCGAAAAGCTATTGGTGAAGAAGTGGCTAGGCTCTTGGCGGCCGGGTTTATCGTTGAAGTCTTTCACCCAGAGTGGTTGGCCAACCCGGTGCTCGTGCTCAAGAAGAACGGCACCTGGCGGATGTGTGTGGACTACACAGACTTGAACAAGGCGTGTCCGGCTGATCCTTTTGCCCTCCCCCGTATTGATCAAATAATTGATGCTACGGCAGGTTGTGCACGCTTAAGTTTCTTGGATGCTTATTCCGGGTATCATCAGATTAAGATGGGAGTTAAGGACCAGGAGAAGACGTCATTCATCACTCCCTTTGGAGCCTTCTGTTATGTGTCTATGCCCTTTGGACTCAAGTGTGCACAGGCAACTTACCAGCGTTGTGTACAGAATTGTCTTCATAAACAGATCGGGCGCAATGTTCATGCATATGTGGACGATATTGTGGTTAAATCCATCAAAGAGGAAACCCGGATAGATGATTTAAGAGAAACCTTTGATAATCTCCGGGTCTATAAGATGATGCTTAACCCGGCCAAGTGTGTCTTTGGTGTTCCTGCAGGCAAGCTCTTGGGTTTCTTGGTTTCTGACAGAGGCATTGAGGCTAACCCAGAGAAGATCAAGGCCATCACCTCCCTGGCTAAGCCGGCGTGTATAAATGACGTTCAGCGCTTGGCGGGTCGCATCGCTGCTTTAAGCCGGTTTATAAGCCATTTGGGTGAAAAGGCCATGCCCTTATATCAGTTGATGAAGAAAACTGATAACTTTGTCTGGAATGATGCAACTAATACCGCTTTTGAAGAATTGAAGAAACAACTGGCAGAGCCCCCGGTCCTTGCTGCTCCGGTTGATAAGGAGCCCTTACTACTGTATGTGGCAGCAACCGCACGAGCAGTCAGCGTGGCTATTGTGGTGGAGCGCAAGGAGGCGGGTAAGGAGCATCCGGTTCAGCGGCCGGTTTATTATGTCAGCGAAGTGCTCATTGAGTCTAAACAGCGGTACCCGCATTGGCAGAAGCTTGTGTATGGAGTGTTCATGGCGAGCCGGAAGCTTAAGCATTATTTTCAGGGTCATCCCATCACTGTGGTCAGTTCTGCCCCTCTTGGTGATATCATTCAAAATAGAGAGGCCACAGGGAGAATTGCTAAGTGGGCTATAGAACTTGGACCCCATGGTCTCAAATATGTGCCACGGACTGCTGTTAAAACTCAGGCTTTGGTGGATTTCATCAACGATTGGACAGAATCACAAGTGCCCGAGCAGATGCCGGATAACACATATTGGACTATTCACTTTGACGGGTCCAGGCAGTTGGAGGGCTCGGGGGCTGGTGTTGTATTAGCCTCCCCTAAAGGTGACAAGTTCCATTATGTGTTACAGTTGATGTTTCCTTGCACTAACAATGCGGCTGAGTACGAGGCCTTGCTCCACGGTCTTCGGATGGCTAAGGAGATGAGCCTGAGCCGGGTAAGGTGCTTCGGTGACTCAGACTTGGTGGCTCAACAGGTATCAGGCAAGTGGGACTCTAAGGACCCTCTAATGGCGGCTTATCGCCGCGAAGTTGATGCCATTGCGGGGCACTTTCAGGGCTACCAAGTAGAGCACATTGATCGCAGGAAGAATGAGGCGGCTGATGCTTTAAGCCGACTAGGCTCTCAGCGAAAGCCGGTGCCGCCTAACACTTTCCTGGATGTCCTGTATAACCCTTCGGTTAAATTGCCTACAGAGGAGGACTTGGCTATCCCTGACCCGGAGGCACGACTGGTGGCGGCTCTTCATGTCATACCAGACTGGACAATGCCATATCTGGCTTATATAACCCGGGGAGAGTTGCCTGAGGATGAAACTTTGGCCAGGCAAATAACCCGGCGGGCTAAGTCAATGATCATCATCGATGGCGAGTTACATCATCGCAGTGTTTCAGGGGCATTTCAGCGTTGTATCTCCCCTGAGGAAGGCCAAGAGATCTTGCGTGAGATCCATGAAGGGGATTGTGGCCATCACGCCGGCTCAAAATCCCTTGTAGCCAAGGCTTTCCGTCATGGTTTTTATTGGCTGACGGCTCATGCTGATGCAGAGGACTTGGTCAGTAAATGTGATGGTTGCCAAAGGTTCTCACGATGGGCTCATGTGCCGGCTCAGGAGTTGAGGATGATCCCAATCACTTGGCCCTTTGCGGTCTGGGGGCTTGATATGGTTGGGCCTTTTAAACGGTCCAAGGATAAGAAGACCCACCTCTTGGTGGCAGTTGACAAATTCACAAAGTAGGTGGAAGCTGAGCCAGTTAGCAAGTGCGATGCAGCCACGGCGGTTCAATTTATGAAAAAGGTGATTTTCCGCTTTGGTTTTCCACACAGCATTATAACTAACAATGGCACCAATCTCTCCAAGGGCGCCATGGAGGAATTTTGTCAACGAGAGCATATCAGACTTGATGTTTCTTCAGTGGCTCATCCTCAATCCAATGATCAAGCTGAGAGAGCTAACCAGGAAATTCTGAAGGGCATCAAGCCCCGGCTTTTGGTCCCTTTGCAACGGACGCCGGGTTGTTGGGTGGAGGAGTTGCCCTACGTCTTATGGAGCATCAACACTACTCCTAACAGGTCTACCGGCTTCACGCCTTTCTTCATGGTTTATGGAGCAGAAGCAGTCCTCCCCAGCGACATCCGTCACGATTCACCTCGCGTGGCGGCTTATGTTGAGACGGATAATGAACAAGCGCGCCAAGATGCTCTGGACTTGTTGGACGAACAGCGTGATGTGGCAGCAGCCCGTTCAGCGATTTACCAACAAGACCTGCGCCGTTATCATAGTCGCCGGGTCAAATCCCGGGTCTTCCAGGAAGGCGACCTTGTGCTCCGGCTCATCCAGTCTCAAGCAGATGCACACAAGTTATCCCCACCTTGGGAAGAGCCCTTTGTGGTCAGCAAGAACTTGCACAACGGGTCATATTACCTCATTGATATTCGGGAGCACAAAGATTCACGTAAATCTGAGGAAGAGACCCGTCGGCCGTGGAACATAGCTCAGCTTCGGCCTTACTACACTTGAGCTACCGGCTCTCGTGGTGTACATACTTATCTCAGCCATGTATATATTATGATAAGCAATAAAGCAGGACCTCTGTCCTTTTCTCTCCTCCAAATATGTGTGTGTTGTTTTTATTACAAGATTACATGCTGACTTAAAGGAGGATCTGGCTTACGATCGTATTCGAATCTAGCCGTAAGCAGTAAAGTCACTTGGGGGCTTCCTGTTCAAACATGGGTCGTATTCGAACCAAAGAGAACATAGCTGTCGATACCCATTTGATTGGCAAGGTGCCGAGCTCATTGGGAGGTTATCTTTGGTCATATTTGAATCATAGTTTAACCCCTCTGAGAACCGACGTGGATCGTATTCGAATCAGCGTCGTTAAACAATTTTAAATCACTTGGGGGCTTCCTGTTCAAACATAGGTCGTATTCGAACCAAAGAGAACATAGCTGTCGGTACCCTCTTGATTGGCATCGCCACACCCACTGGGGGCTATGTGACCGTATCCGAATCTTAGCTTAACCCCTTTGGGCCGGGTTTCTGGTTGTATTCGAACCGGAAGCCCCTAAGTTCTTATATTTTATCACAAGTTTACTCTGATTACGTCAAGGTGTGTACTGCCGGGTCTCACTTGCCGGCTTAATTTTGGTTTATCTTGTTAGTTGAACATCAGGGATGTCATCAAGGCAAGTAAATTAGAGTTAAGGTACCAACCGTGCTATCCGGGTTATTTAAACCGGACGTATGCTTACAAGCCGTTAAGTGTGTTATCACGGCTATGTTCAGAGTATAATTAAGGACCAGTCTTTTTTGATTCGTATTCCGGGTTATCCATCTCAAGCACCTGATTCTCAGGGCGGTAAGCCGCCTTGAGACTTGTGATTTGCCTTTCTATGCAGATACTTAAAGGCACCTTTTAAGGTTGTGAAGGACAAAGGGATGATTATGACCCGGAGAAACATCAAAAGGATAACTTCAAGGGATTTCAGCATTCATTACGTGCACGATGGCACGGCAGAGATAAATTGTTGCACCTATTCTATTACAAAATTCATCAAGTCTCAAGGATGGAGCATTGTTCGGTGAACCGCCAGCCGATTTATGATGCCTGCTGAGTCGAAGTCTCCGGCTCGTTCCTGTCCTCTCCTCCGGCTGACCCCAAGACTTGGAAAGTTGATGACTTCCAGTCGATGCCGCGGAGAGCTTCGAATTGGGCTTCTTCATCAATTAACCCCGCCAGGTCAATCTCTGGGGCAAAGGTGTGCTGACGAGCCGGCGGAATTAAACTCAGGTCTTCATAGCGAGGGGTTGGAATCCTCTGATTCTCCGCATTGTAGCCCGGCTGATACTTGGTTAGATCAGTGTCGTCCCCGATAAGGGTGGCCACCGGGCGTACAGCCTTCACACACGCTGCGAAGTCCTTCTGATCGAACGCTGAGCGTCTTCCTTCAGGCTTGGATAACCCAGGGCGATGTCCGCCGGGTCTAGCTCCGGCAGAAATGCCTTGGCCCGGCTCAGCGCGGCGATCGCTCCGGCTCTCGCAGAGGCCCGCCGCAGCTCTTGGATCCGCTGCGGCAGAACGGCGAGCCGGCGCAGGACTTCGGCCAGATGAGTTGGCACCTCGTTGGATAGGGCCACCACAGCTAAGGCGCGCTGTGACCCGGTGTAGAGCTGTTCTACCAGGGTGTACACGGCCTTTAACTTGGTGACCACGCTCTGGTTGAGGTTGGCACTCCTGGGACCTGTTTAACAGAATCAGATAAGCCGGTGACAAGGATGAATCATGACATATACAAACTTGATGAAAGCCGGTGAGGCGACTTACCAAAGATAGCAGCCACCATTTGGGAAACCTGGCGCTTTAGGCCGGAGAGCTCGGCGGTCTTCTCAGCGAGGGCCTTCTCCGCCTGTTCCGCCCGGGTCACCAGTGCGGCCTTCTCTTCGACCCAGGCTTTTCTCTCAGCATCAAATTCAGACTTAAACTTTTCTTGAGTGGCGATGCTGGATACAAACTTGGCGTTTGCCTTCCGGGTCTCCATCTCCTGCATCTTTAGCCGGCTCTTGAGATCCGCAAGATCCGCCTCTAGTTTCTTGCCAGCAGCCTGTATATGTTTCCGGATTAATTAACAGTCATTATATAAGTCCCAAGCGCTTTCCAAGCAAAGACTCTTGGCACTTGGGGGCTAATGCATATTGAACGTATCTATCTACGTACCGCCGGCTCAGTTGAGTAAGCCGGAACCTAAGTCTACAACATATTCAAGTATAAGTCGTCGACTTGGGGGCTAGCATGGCAAAGGTAACTATGCAGTAAAGTAAGAAGACAACAGAAGGATACCTCAGATTTTTGTTGGATCTGGTTGACCATGGCAACCTCGGCGTCCCGGCTCTTGTGTACTTGGCTGATGTAGCCAGAGACAAGCTCTCCAATGCTCAAGTCGGTGTAGCCGGAGAGGTCCAGGTTCACTCGGTGGGGCTGCAGCAACTCCCCCTTCGCGGAGCATTTGGCCAACGCGGTCGGTCTCCCCGGCTCAACGAATTCCGTCCGGGTGATTACCACGTCTGGGTCGTCTGCTGGTGGAGCTGAGCCGGAGGCCTCCGGATTAACCGAAGCTTCGGTCGTTGCCTTGGTGGTAGGGGCAGGGGCCTCAGGCGCCGTGTCCATTGGAGTGGCGGCTTCGGGGGTGGAGGCAGCTGGCGGTTCTTGGACTGTCACCGCCGGCTCAGGCAAGTCCGGCACTCCGGCCGACTTGGTTTTATTCACCCTCTTGGTGAGCTTTGCTTGAGCACTGAAAGAACAACGAAGGTTAGTACAAAGCATATGACTAAAGATCTGAACGACATGAGATGATTGTTGTTACCCGGGCGCGGTCTTGAAAGCGGGCAGATTTCACTGCATGGAGTCACCCGAAGAGGGGGAGGTCTCCTGATAATTGGAGTCAGAAGAGTTGAGTGGCTGACGGATAACACCCGCCAACGGATGAAAAGGGTATAAGTGAGAAAAAACCTCAGTGCGACGCTTCCTTGTTGCGTCGGTTAACCCGGCGGAGAGGTCGGTGTCCCTGCGGGCCCGGGTGTGCCGCCGGCTTTCGTGAACCTGCTGCTTCAAAAGAAATTGAGGGTCTTGATGAGCTAACGGATGTGAAAAGCTTACTTTCTGGGTTACTCTTCGGACTTTCAGCTGTGGCAAAGGCTCCGAGTCGGAGGAAAGTGACATTACCTCTTCAACCACCGGGTTACTGGCGCCGGTGTCATCCTGTCAATAAGCAAAGTGTTGATAAGGTGGACAACAGCAAACAACAAGTATAGCAAGAATTTAAAGGTTTAAGGGTCACCTCTGACTCGAAGCTGTCGCTTAATTGCATTAGCTCCGAAGCAGTGGGTCGGCTTCCCTTTTTGCGAGGGGCGGTTTTCTTGGCGGCTTTCTTCGCCTTCCTGGCCTTCTTGGCCGCTTCATGGTCATATTTGACCCGCCAGAACTTATCATCAGCCTGAAAGATACAATGATTGATTCTTAAAACGGTTCAGATAAAGGTTATATACAGACGAAGATAAAAGTTAAAGTCAGCGGCTTACCGCTGGGGCTGGATTTGTCTTGCAGAAGGGGGCTAACCCGGTTCTTCCGCAATCTGCCAGGCTCTTGTTTAGAAGAGCCTTGGTCTCTTCCTCTGCAACGTCTTCTGGAAGATCATTGCGACTGTGCCTCTGCGGGTCATCCTTTCGCCCGGTGTACTCACACATTAAGCCGGGGCAGCGGCTCAATGGGATCACCCGCCATGAGATCCAGACCCGGACCAGGTCAATTGCGTTCAGACCGTTGCCTAGCAGGGCCTTGACCTTATTGATAGTTGGAAGCAGAGGCTGGCATTCTGCTGCAGTCAGTTTGTCCGACAGCGGATGAGTCGGCTCTAGACGTGTTGGGCGAAAGCCGGGCAGCGGGTTTTCATCAGCCGGAGACGTATCTTGGCAGTAGAACCAAGTCATATTCCAGTCCTTGGGGTGGCTCGGCGGCTCTGCATAAGGGAACAGACAGTCCCTACGCCGTTGGATGGAGATGCCACCTAACTCCAGACTTGGCCCGTTGGCGCATTCATTCTGGCGGTTTAAATAAAACAGCTCTCTGAAGAGCAGCAGACTAGGCTCTTCTCCAAGGTACACTTCGCAAAAGACATGGAAGTTGCAGATGTTGGATACGGAGTTGGGTCCTATATCCTGAGGCCGTAGGTCAAAGAAGTTGAGCACGTCCCTGAAAAACTTTGAGCCGGGCGGTGCGAAGCCCCGGCTCATATGGTCTGCGAAGATCACTACCTCCCCGTCCCTTGGCTGTGGTCTCTCTTCCGACGGGTCAGGGGCACGGTAGGACATGATTTCCTTCTTAGGAAAATATCCGGACTTAACGAAATTGGCTAGGGTCTCGTCGGTGACGTTGGACCTCATCCAGTTGCAAGTGATGGGAGCCTTGGGAGGCATGGTGAAGGTTGGTGGTCTATGATAAAGAGAAAAGTGTCCGGGTTAATTATAAGCCGGAGATCTATTGTTTAAACTAAGATGGCGGCTTATGAAGGGGACTAATGATATATATTCAGATACAGTGGGTTATTTAAGCCGCAGGGGGATTCAGAGTAAATTGGTTATCCACGGCTTTACCACAGTTAAGCCGGAACATTCTACAGAGCATGGTTTTCTTTAAACCGGGAAGTTCTACGGCGCGTGTTTTCTTTAAGCCGGAAATATAAGCCGCTAAGATTTAATGGGTGCGGTTTTCACTAAGTGTGGTAAAACAGGTTTCACATGTTGCAGTAACTTTTTTGGATCAAAATGGTCGGGCAAAAGAAAAATTTCTAGACCTAGAAACAACAGTGAGGGAGTTCTTGGGTTCGAGCAGAGTTCTTATGCAGTTCAAGGGAGGCTACTTGCGTGTAAAATGGATCTTAAACGACCACCGCACTAGTTCTATGCAGGGCTAACATCAAGCAGGAGCAGTAACTAGGAGAACTACCGAACTTGCGGGCAACAGTGACGAACACGAAGAACTGGAGGAACCCTACTGCAGATCTACTCTACGGGGTGGTGAGAACTTACCGGAGCTGAAGAGGTGCGGGAGTCGCCGCCGTTTGTCTGGTCCGGATCAGGGTGATGCAGCGGCCAAGGTTGACGAAGACTGGAGGCGAGAGGACGGCGGCGGAGCACGAGCTCAGTGAGAAAGGCAGCGGCGCGAGGAGGAAGAAGGGAGCGTGAGAAGAGCCCGTCGGGCCGGCCTATTTATAAGGCAAGGTCATAAGTGAGCGCGAGATTCAAGGAGACCACGGCGTGGTTATCTCCCCCCCCCCCCACGACGCCTCGATTTTCGGAATGACAGTAAAGCAAAGATTCGTTGCGGATCTGGCGGAGTAAAAAACGGACTTAATGGAGGATGAAGTCATGGCGGATTATCCGGAGTCCAGAGGATGACGTCACTCCGGGTTATGGCCTTCGCATGAATGGTAAGCCGGAGATTTTTTCTGTCAGAAGAATTGAAGATTGACATGAGCCGGCTCAAATCAATCTGGGGCCTAATGTTGAGGATATAGACCTTAGAGTCACCCGTAAGGAGGGGCCGGGTTACTCGCATGGTCAATGCCAGAAGCCCGGAGCCAAGTTTGAAGACGATGGGCCAGAGATGGACTGAGACCCGGGTACGGCTTAAAGCCCATAGTTACAATCGTTATTATGGTAGAACTTGTAGTGTAAGGCAAGTATGATTGAGAGTCCGAGCCGGACACTCTTATGAGCCGGCCGGGACTCTAAGGGCTGCGGGGCGTCAGCCTCCCTATATAAAGGGACGACCCGGAGCGGTTTAGGGTGACAACAGTCTCATCGAGAGCCGGGCATAGCTGTTTAGCTCCCTGGCGATCGTAACCCTAATCAATATCACCTCAAACTGGACGTAGGTTTTTACCTTCACCGTAAGGGGCCGAACCAGTATAAACCCTCGTATTCCTTTGTCCCACATAACCCCTTCAAGCTTCCTAGTTGCGATGGCTCCACGACTAAGTCCTAGCTCGAGGACATCTGCCGTGACAATTCCACGACAGTGCCCGAGGGGGGCATGAGGCAGGGGGGTGCGCCCTGGACCCTTGTGGGCACCCCGTAAGCCGGTTGACGCTCTTCTTTTGCCGCAAGAAAGCTAATTTTATGAGAAAAATCTGGGTGAAAGATTCAACCCAATCGGAGTTACGGATCTCTGGATATAAAAAAACCGGTGTCAGGGCAGAATCTGAGAACGCAGAAACGGAGAGAGACGGAGAGACAGATCCAATCTCGGAGGGGCTCTCGCCCCTTCCACGCCATGGAGACCATGGACCAGAGGGGAAACCCTTCTCCCATCTAGGGAGAAGGTCAAGGAAGAAGAAGAAGGAGGGGGGCTCTCTCCCCCTCGCTTCCGGTGGCGCCGGAATGCCGCCGTGGCCATCATCATCACCGCGATCTACACCAACACCTCCGCCATCTTCACCAACATCTCCATCACCTTCCCCCCTCTATCTACAGCGGTCCACTCTCCCGCAACCCGCTGTACCCTCTACTTGAACATGGTTCTTTATGCTTCATATTATTATCCAATGATGTGTTGCCATCCTATGATGTCTGAGTAGATTTTCATTGTCCTATCGGTGGTTGATTAATTGCTATGATTGATTTAATTTGCTTGTAGTTATGTTGCTGTCCTTTGGTGCCCATCATATGAGCGCGCACGTGGATCACACCATAAGGTTAGTTGTATGTTGATAGGACTATGTATTGGAGGGCAAGAGTGACAGAAGCTTCAACCTAGCATAGAAATTGATGCATATGGGATTGAAGGGGGACCAATATATCTTAATGCTATGGTTGGGTTTTACCTTAATGAACTTTAGTAGTTGCAGACGCTTGCTAATAGTTCCAATCATAAGTGCATAGAATTCCAAGTCAGGGATGACATGCTAGCAGTGGCCTCTCCCACATAAAACTTGCTATCGGTCTAGTAAAGTAGTCAATTGCTTAGGGACAATTTCGCAACTCCTACCACCACTTTTCCACACTCTCGTTACTTTATTGTGTTTTTATCTAAACAGCCCCTACTTTTTATTTATGTGCTCTTTATTATCTTGCAAACCTATCCAAAAACACCTACAAAGTACTTCTAGTTTCATTCTTGTTTTAGGTAAAGCGAACGTTGAGCGTGCGTAGAGTTGTATCGGTGGTCGATAGAACTTGAGGGAATATTTGTTCTACATTTAGCTCCTCGTTGGGTTCGACACTCGTACTTATCGAAAGAGGCTACAATTGATCCCCTATACTTGTGGGTTATCAAGACCTTTTTGTGGCGCCGTTGCCGGGGAGTCATAGCGCGGGGTGAATATTCTCGTGTGTGCTTGTTTGCTTTATCACTAAGTAATTTTTATTTGCTGTTCTTAGTTGTTCTTTATCTTTAGTTATGGATATGGAACACGAAATACCAAAAAAATTAGGTGTACTTGCTACTCATGGAGATGGGGAACCTCTTAAAACCCTCGATGCTCGTTATGTGACAGATATTATGTACTACTTTGATAATCCATAGACAACCCCATTCAATTATGTAATGGGAGACACGTTGGATCAACGTGAATACTTTAGGGATGATCGCTTTACTCAAAAAGGGAAACTATTATGGGATCAAATTCATATGTTGCATTGGTATGCTCGGGAACTATGCTTGAGATATGATTATACTTGTTGCTCTAGGATGAAGGCTCCACACCTTCCCTTTTCATGCAAATTTAATGATAATAAAACCTTGGCTTCTTATGCTAATGGTATATATGATTACTATGATGTGGAACAAATAGAAGAATTTGTTGCTTTTATGGGTGCTTATGAAATTGAATCTATGTTCAAAGAGTTTGAAAATCTTTATGATGTTGTTTATAGACCCGAAAATTTAGCTATCCTTAAATATTGCTATGAGAATTATGAATTCAATTCCAATATTGATGCAGTTATTGAGAAAGTCTCCGCTGTCCAAGAAGAGACTAATATTTTGCAGGAAACTATGGAAGAAGAAATTGATGAAACTGTGAGCTCATTGGATGAAAAAGATGACGAGGAGAGCGAAGAACAAAAGGAGGAAGAGCGGATTAGCTACCCTTGCCCACCTTCTAATGAGAGTAACTCTTCAACTCATACATTGTTTAATTTCCCTTCATGCTTACCGAGGGATGGTTGCTATGTTGACTATTATGATCCCATTGATTCTCTTGAAATATCCCTTTTTAATGATGCTTGCTATGCTTGTGGCCAAGATGCCAATATGAATTATGCTTATGGAGATGAACTTGCTATAGTTCCTTATGTTAAACATGAAATTGTTGCTATTGCACCCACACATGATGGTCCTATTATCTTTTTGAATTCTCCAAACTACACTATATCGGAGAAGTTTGCACTTATTAAGGATTATATTGATGGGTTGCCTTTTACCGTTGCACATGATGATTTTGATAGATATAATATGCATGTGCTTGCTGCTCCTACTTGCAATTATTATGAGAGAGGAACTATATCTCCACCTCTCTATGTTTCCAACATGATAAAATTGCAAGAAACTGTTTATACTATGCAATGGCCTTTACTTTGTGTGCATGAATTGTTCTTTTATGACATGCCGATGCTTAGGAAGAGAGTTAGACTTCGTCATTGCATGATATATGTTACTTTGTGCTCACTACTAAATCACAAATCGTTGCTAATTAAAATTGGCTTTGATATACCTTGGGATCCGGCTGGATTCACTACTTGAGCACTATATGCCAAGCTTAATGGCTTCAAAGAAAGCGCTTCCAGGGAGACAACCCAGAAGTTTTAGAGAGTCATTTATTTCTGTTGAGTGCTTTCATATAGTTTAAAAACAAAAAAATAAAGAGGGGAACCTAAAACTTTTCAAAAAGGAAAGTGAAAGTGAGAGAGACAAGCATTGTTAAAGTGGGGGACGTCCTTGAACTTTGTTCATGCCCATGGATACTTTGTGAATCTTAATTACAGAAACTTTTCAAAAAAATAATTATCCCCTTGTACAATTCCATTGTATTATAAAAATAATGTGCCAAGGTTTGCCTTTAGGATGTTTACAATGCTTGTTGGTTTGTACGGTGCAGGACAGAAACTTTGGCTGTAGTGCGCGATTTAACATTTTTTACTGGAACGTCAAATGGTTCTGATTCTTTTTGCACTGTCTGTCTATAAAAATTGTTTATTTTTCCTAATTTGTGCAGAATTTTTCATGTATCAGAAGTATGGTGAATGTTCAGATTGTTACAGACTGTTCTGTTTTAGACAGATTCTTTTTTTGAATGCATAGTTTGCTTGTTTTGATGAAACTATCAATTTATATCAGTGGATTAAGCCATGGAAAAGTTATATTACAGTAGCTACAATGCAAAAACAAAATATGAATTGGTTTGCAACAGTACTTAGAGTAGTGATTTGCTTTATTATACTAATGGATCTTACTGAGTTTTCCGTTGAAGTTTTGTGTGGATGAAGTGTTCGATGATCGAGAAGGTCTCGATGTGAGAAGAAGGAAGAGAGGCAAGAGCTCAAGCTTGGGGATGCCCAAGGCACCCCAAGTAAATATTCAAGGAGACTCAAGCATCTAAGCTTGGGGATGCCCCGGAAGGCATCCCATCTTTCTTCAACAAGTATCGGTATGTTTTTGGATTCGTTTCGTTCATGTGATATGTGTAAATCTTGGAGCGTCTTTTGCATTTAGTTTTCAGTTCTTCTTTTATGCACGATGCTGGTATGAGATGGTCCTTGGTTGATTTATAGAATGCTCTTTGCACTTCACTTATATTCTTTGAGTATGGCTTTATAGAATGCTTCATGTGCTTCACTTATATGATTTGAAGTTTGGATTGCCTGTTTCTCTTCATATAGAAAACCGCCATTTGTAGAATGCTCTTTTGCTTCACTTATACTTGTTAGAGTGTGGGCATATTTTTTGTAGAAAGAATTAAACTCTCTTGCTTCACTTATATCTATTTAGAGAGTTGATAGGAATTGGTCATTCACATGGTTAGTCATAAAATCCTACATAAAACTTGTAGATCACTGAATATGATATGTTTGATTCCTTGCAATAGTTTTGCGATATAAAGGTGGTGATATTAGAGTCGTGCTAGTTGAGTAATTGTGAAATTGAGAAATACTTGTGTTGAGGTTTGCAAGTCCCGTAGCATGCACGTATGGTGAACCGTTATGTAACGAAGTTGGAGCATGAGGTGTTCTTTGATTGCTTTCCTTATGAGTGGCGGTCGGGGACGAGCGATGGTCTTTTCCTACCAATCTACCCCCCTAGGGGCATGCGTAGTAGTACTTTGCTTCGAGGGCTAATAAACGTTTGCAATAAGTATATGAGTTCTTTATGACTAATGTGAGTCCATGGATTATACGCACTCTCACCCTTCCATCATTGCTAGCCTCTTCGGTGCCGTGCATTGCCCTTTCTCGCCCCGAGAGTTGGTGCAAACTTCGCCGGTGCATCCAAACCCCGTGATACGATTCGCTCTATCACACATAAGCCTCATTATATCTTCCTCAAAACAGCCACCATACCTACCTATCATGGCATTTCCATAGCCATTCCGAGATATATTGCCATGCAACTTCCATCATCATCATATACATGACTTGAGCATTTATTGTCATATTGCTTTGCATGATCGTAAGATAGCTAGCATGATGTTTTCATGGCTTGTCCGTTTTTGATGTCATTGCTACGCTAGATCATTGCACATCCCGGTACACCGCCAGAGGCATTCATATAGAGTCATATCTTTGTTCTAGTATCGAGTTGTAATATTGAGTTGTAAGTAAATAAAAGTGTGATGATCATCATTATTAGAGCATTGCCCCAGTGAGGAAAGGATGATGGAGACTATGACCCCCCCACAAGTCGGGATGAGACTCCCGACGAAAAAATATAATAAAATAAATAAATAAAAGAGGACAAAGAAGCCCCAAAAAAGAGGCCGAAGAATCCCACCAAAAAATAATAAATAAAAAAAGAGAAAAAAATGAGAGAAAAAGAGAGAAGGGGCAATGTTACTATCCTTTTACCACACTTGTGCTTCATATAGAGAGTCTCTTGAGTTATCACTTTCATATACTAGTGGGAATTTTCATTATAGAACTTGGCTTGTAAATTCCGATGATGGGCTTCCTCAAATGCCCGAGGTCTTCATGAGCAAGCAAGTTGGATGCACACCCACTTAGTTTCCAGCTTGAGCTTTCGTACACTTATAGCTCTTAGTGCATCCGTTGCATGGCAATCCCTACTCGTCACATTGACATCAATCGTCGGGCATCTCCATAGCCCGTTGATTAGCCGCGTCAATGTGATACTTTCTCCTTTTTGTCTTCTGCACACAACCTCCATCATCATATGCTATTCCACCTATAGTCATATGTCAATGGCTTGCGCTCCTGTATTGCGTGAGGGTTGTGAAGGAAATATGCCCTAGAGGCAATAATAAAGTTATTATTTATTTCCTTATATCATGATAAATGTTTATTATTCATGCTAGAATTGTATTAACCAGAAACATAATACTTGTGTGAATACATAGACAAATAAAGTGTCACTAGTATGCCTCTACTTGACTAGCTCGTTGATCAAAGATGGTTATGTTTCCTAGCCATTGATATGAGTTGTCATTTGATTAACGGGATCACATCATTAGGAGAATGATGTGATTGACTTGACCCATTCTGTTAGCTTAGCACACGATCGTTTAGTATTCTGCTATTGCTTTCTTCATGACTTATACATGTTCCTATGACTATGAGATTATGCAACTCCCGTTTACCGGAGGAACACTTTGTGTGCTACCAAACGTCACAACGTAACTGGGTGATTATAAAGGTGCTCTACAGGTGTCTCCGAAGGTACTTGTTGGGTTGGCGATATCGAGATTAGGATTTGTCACTCTGATTGTCGGAGAGGAATCTCTGGGCCCACTCGGTAATGCACATCACTATAAGCCTTGCAAGCATTGTAACTAATGAGTTAGTTGTGGGATGATGTATTACATAACGAGTAAAGAGACTTGCCGGTAACGAGATTGAACTAGGTATTGAGATACCGACGATCGAATCTCGGGCAAGTAACATACCGATGACAAAGGGAACAACGTATGTTGTTATGCGGTTTGACCGATAAAGATCTTCGTAGAATATGTGGGAGCCAATATGAGCATCCACGTTCCGCTATTGGTTATTGACCGGAGACGTGTCTCGGTCATGTCTACATAGTTCTCGAACCCGTAGGGTCCGCACGCTTAAAGTTTAATGACGGTTATATTATGAGTTTATGTGTTTTGATGTACCGAAGGTTGTTCAGAGTCCCGGATGTGATCACGGACATGACGAGGAGTCTCGAAATGGTCGAGACGTAAAGATCGATATATTGGATGACTATGTTAGGACACCGGAAAGGTTCCGGAAGGTTTCAGACATTTATCGGAGTACCGGGGGTTGCCGGAACCCCCCCGGGAACTAATGGGCCTTGTTGGGCCCTAGTGGAGAGAGAGAGGGGCCGGCCAAGGCAAGAGGCGCGCCCCTCCCCTTGAGTCCGAATAGGACAAGGAAGGGGGGCGCCCACCTTGCCTTTCGCCTTTCCCACTCCTTCCTTCCCCCTCCTTCTTGGACTAGGAAAGGCAGGGGCAAACCTACTTGGAGTAGGCTTCAGCCTCCTAGGGCGCGCCACCCCCTTGGCCGCCCCTCTCCTCCTTCCCCCCTTTATATACGGAGGAGGGGGGCACCCCGTAGACACAACAATTGATCTCTTGATCTCTTAGCCGTGTGCGGTGCCCCCCTCCACCATAATCCACCACGATAATATCGTAGCGGTGCTTAGGCGAAGCCCTGCGTCGGTAGAACATCATCGTCATCACCACGCCGTCGTGTTGACGGAACTCTCCCTCAAAGCTCGGCTGGATTGGAGTTCGAGGGATGTCATCGAGCTGAACGTGTGCTGAACTCGGAGGTGCCGTGCGTTTGGTACTTGATCGGTCGGATCGTGAAGACGTACGACTATATCAACCGTGTTGTGCTAATGCTTCCGCTTTCGGTCCACGAGGGTACTTGGACAACACTCTCCCCTCTCATTGCTATGCATCACCATGATCCTGTGTGTGCGTAGGAATTTTTTTGAAATTACTACGTTCCCTAACAGTGGTATCAGAGCCTGGTTTTATGCGTAGATGTTATATGCACGAGTAGAACACAAGTGAGTTGTGGGCGATATAAGTCATACTGCTTACCAGCATGTCATACTTTGGTTCGGCGGTATTGTTGGATGAAGCGGCCCGGACCGACATTACGCGTACGCGTACGCTTACGCGAGACTGGTTCTACCGACGTGCTTTGCACACAGGTGGCTGGCGGGTGTCAGTTTCTCCAACTTTAGTTGAACCGAGTGTGGCTACGCCCGGTCCTTGAGAAGGTTAAAACAACACCAACTTGACAAACTATGGTTGTGGTTTTGATGCGTAGGTAAGAACGGTTCTTGCTCAGCCCATAGCAGCCACGTAAAACTTGCAACAACAAAGTAGAGGACGTCTAACTTGTTTTTGCAGGGCATGTTGTGATGTGATATGGTCAAGGCATGATGCTATATTTTATTGTATGAGATGATCATGTTTTGTAACCGAGTTATCGGCAACTGGCAGGAGCCATATGGTTCTCGCTTTATTGTATGAAATGCAAACGCCCTGTAATGCATTACTTTATCACTAAGCGGTAGCGATAGTTGTAGAAGCATAAGTTGGCGAGACAACAACGATGCTACGATGGAGATCAAGGTGTCGCGCCGGTGACGATGGTGATCATGACGGTGCTTCGGAGATGGAGATCACAAGCACAAGATGATGATGGCCATATCATATCACTTATATTGATTGCATGTGATGTTTATCTTTTATGCATCTTATTTTGCTTAGATCGACAGTAGCATTATAAGATGGTCTCTCACTAAATTATCAAGGTATAAGTGTTCTCCCTGAGTATGCACCGTTGCGAAAGTTCTTCGTGCTGAGACACCACGTGATGATTGGGTGTGATAGGCTCTACGTTCAAATACAACGGGTGCAAAACAGTTGCACACGCGGAATACTCAGGTTAAACTTGACGAGCCTAGCATATAACAGATATGGCCTCGGAACACTGAGACCGAAAGGTCGAGCGTGAATCATAGAGTAGATATGATCAACATAGTGATGTTCACCATTGAAACTACTCCATCTCACGTGATGATCGGACATGGTTTAGTTGATATAGATCACGTGATCACTTAGAGGATTAGAGGGATGTCTATCTAAGTGGGAGTTCTTAAGTAATATGATTAATTGAACTTAAATTTATCATGAACTTAGTAACTGATAGTATCTTGCTTGTCCATGTTGTTGTAGATAGATGGCCCATGTTGTTGTTCCGTTGAATTTTAATGCGTTCCTTGAGAAAGCAAAGTTGAAAGAAGATGGTAGCAATTACACGGACTGGGTCCGTAACTTGAGGATTATCCTCATTGCTGCATAGAAGAATTACGTCCTGGAAGCACCGCTAGGTGCCAAACCTGCTACAGGAGCAACACCAGATGTTATGAATGTCTAGCATAGCAAAGCTGATGACTACTCGATAGTTCAGTGTGCCATGCTTTACTGCTTAGAACCGGGACTTCAACGGCGTTTTGAATGTCATGGAGCATATGAGATGTTCCAAGAGTTCAAGTTAATATTTCAAGCAAATGCCCGGATTGAGAGATATGAAGTCTCCAATAAGTTCTACAGCTGCAAGATGGAGGAGAATAGTTATGCCAATGAGCATATACTCAGAATGTCTGGGTATAACAATCACTTGATTCAACTGGGAGTAAATCTTCTGGATGATAGCGTCATTGACAGAATTCTTCAATCACTGCCACCAAGCTACAAGAACTTCATGATGAACTATAACATGCAAGGGATGGATATGACGATTCCCGAGCTCTTCGCAATGCTAAAGGCTGCGGAGGTAGAAATCAAAAAGGAGCATCAAGTGTTAATGGTCAATAAGACCACCAGTTTCAAGAAAAAGGGCAAAGGGAAGAAGAAGGGGAACTTCAAGAAGAACAACAAACAAGTTGCTGCTCAGGAGAAGAAACCCAAGTCTGGACCTAAGCCTGAGACTGAGTGCTTCTACTGCAAGCAGACTGGTCACTAGAAGCGGAACTGCCCCAAGTATTTTGCAGATAAAAAGGATGGCAAGGTGAAATAAGGTTTATGTGATATACATGTTATTGATGTGTACCTTACTAATGCTCACAGTAACACCTGGGTATTTGATACTGGTTCTGTTGCTAATATTTGCAGCTCGAAACAGGGACTACAGATTAAGCGAAGATTGGCTAAGGACGAGGTGACGACGCGCGTGGGAAATGGTTCCAAAGTCGATGTGAAAGCTTTTGATATTTAGGACTGCCTTGCTTGGAGTTTTGAATACCTCCACATGTGTTACAAATCTAAAAAAGAAATCATTATTCTCAAAATAGACCTTGTGAAAGCTTTTGATAATAAGGTGGAGTATAATGCTATCCTGTACATGTTAGAACACATGGGATTTAGTAGCAAATGGATCGGGTGGGTTAAAATGATTTTATCTTCAGCAACAGCGTCAGTAGTGCTAAATGGAGTACCTGGAAATACAATACATTGCAAATGTGGTGTCAGGCAGGGAGATCCCTTCTCCCCCCTCCTTTATGTCTTGGTTGGGGAACTGTTGCTAATATTTGTTAATGAGGCATGGAAGAATGATATCCTAAAACTCCCCATTGACAGTGCATTCACTGAAAGATACCCAATTATACAGTATGCTGATGATAAACTTATCATTCTGCCTGCCATTGAGGACCAGATTATTAGTTTCATGAATATTCTGGAGTCCTTCTCCAAATTTACTGGTCTAGTGATAAACTTCAATAAATCTTCATTGGTGCCCATAAACATCTCTGATGACAGGGCACAACAACTGGCCAACATTTTGAATTGTAAGAAAGAGTCTATGCCTTTCACCTATCTGGGTTTGCCTATGGGTTGTACTAGGATAAAACTAGAAGATCTTATGCCCATGGTTTCTAGAGTAGACTCTAGATTATCTGGTATTGCCTCCATGATGACATACCCAGGTAGGCTCATTCATCTGAAGGCCATCATATCTGCTCTTCCAATCTTTGCCATGTGCAGCATCAGAGTGCCTTTTACCATCTTGGATCACTTTAAAAAATCTGGAAGGAACTTCTTATGGTATGGAAAAGGTATTAATAAGAGTGGGAAATGGCTTGTGAAATGGGAAGGTTTGCTTACCAAAAAAGGCTCGTGGTTTAGGTGTCCTAGACCTTAGAGTTCAAAACAAAGCTCTGCTTACTAAATTCTTATACAAGTTCTTTAATAGAGTTGACACGCCTTGGGTTAAGCTAATATGGAACTCATATTATGCTAATGGTGATCTTCCCAGTTTTCCAACTAAGGTTGGCTCATTCTGGTGGAGAGACTGCTGCTCGATCCTTGAAAATTTTAAACAGATGGCAGTATGTAATGCTGGAAAGGGAGACACTATTGCCTTGTGGTCTGATAAATGGGCTGATGATATCCTAGAGAACACTATGCCTCACCTTCACTCCTATGCTAAGAACAAGCATATTACTCTTGCTCAAGCAACAAATTTGGATGTTGATAGTTTCTATGATATGTTCTATCTTCCTATGTCTTCTATCGTTGTCCAGCAGAGTAATGTTGTAAGAGAGCTGATTAACAACAGAACTGGAATTCAATCTACTGACATATGGCAGTTCTATTGGGGTGGCACAAAGTATTCCAATAAAAGGATTTATCTCGAATATATTGGTAATCCACCCGATGCTCCCAAGCCTTTTCATTGGACCTGGAAATCTTGCTCCCTCCCTAAACAATTTTTTTTCTTCTGGTTGCTTCTACAAGACAGACTCAACACCTGAGATTTGGTTATGAGGAAGAGTTTCCATACTGAAAGCAGCAGATGTGTCCTATGTGATGATGAGCCCAATGAGCAATTCATCCACTTATTTTTCAGTTGTGATTTTAGCCACAATTTCTGGTTATCTATTGGATTTCAATGGAACACTGACCAAAATCTGATGGAGATGCTTGTGGAAGGGAAGAAGCATAACAACATTTGTTGCTTTAATGAATGCCTAATTGCAGGTTGTTGGAGCATTTGGAAACACAGAAATGGCATCATATTTGACCACCAGACCAGAAATATCAATCAATGTATTGCTAGCTTCAAGGAGCACTGTGACATGATCATCAAAAGAGCTAGGCCTAGTTTGAAAGAAGGAATGCAACCCTGGCTAGACTATTTGTGATTCATCCTTGTTTTGAACTCTTTGTAAATTCTTGTAACTGTCCTTCATATTAATAGAAAATGAGTTACTGTGGGGGCCTTCTGTCGGTGTCAAAACCGGCGGATCTCGGGTAGGGGGTCCCGAACTGTGCGTCTAGGATCAATGGTAACAGGAGACGGGGGACACGATGTTTACCTAGGTTCGGGCCCTCTCTATGGAGGTAATACCCTACTTCCTGCTCGACTGATCTTGATGAATATGGGTGTTACAAGAATTGATCTACCACGAGATCGTAATGGCTAAACCCTAGAAGTCTAGCCTATGTGAATATGGTAATGAATCTGTCCTATCCGGATTATGCTCTCCGGTTTATATAGACACCGGAGAGATCTAGGGTTACATGAGGTCGGTTACATAGGAGGAAATCTTCATAATAGGTCGCCTAGCTTGCATTCCACGCCAAGTAGAGTCCAATCCGGACACGGGTATTGTCTTCGGCCTTTGTATCTTCACAGCCCATCGGTCCGGCCCATGGATAACAGGCCGGACGTCCGAGGACCCCTTAGTCCAGGACTCCCTCAGTAGCCCCTGAACCTGGCTTCAATGACGAGGAGTCCGGTGCGCATATTTTCTTCGGCATTGCAAGGCGGGTTCCCCTTCTTCCGAACCCCAAGGTAGTGTTCGGATGTGACGATTGTATGCGGACCTGTGTATATAATTTGCAGAAAATACAATACTCCACGAGTCCAATCTGCTGACAACTGTTTATGACATTGTATCACACCTGCCCGGTTATTATTTCCAACTGTTGGCTAGCCCGTCGCCCCACGTCTCGGGAAGCGGTTTTATTGGCACATCTTGTCAAAGTAGAGATCGTGTCCCCTTATTTGCGGGATTTTCAACAATGCAGGTATTGGTAACCCAACCGTCCCCTGGGTACAAATCTTTGGGGATAGGTAAGTTTCAAGACCCATGAGGGGACGCTCGATATTCTGGGCCTTCATATAGGGACCCAGACTTGTCTTCTTTTTCCGTGCTTGCTTCTTCCTCAACCCCAGCCACCTCGAGTTCTAGCCATCGAGTTCCAATAACCACCAGCCCCAATCATGTCTGGGTCCAACCGTTCAGGCCGGTGGGTGGCCTCTTCCGTCACGGAGGAGGATATTGCGAAGCTCCGCGTAGCGAGGTACCTGACCCCTGAAATCCTTCATCGGCTTCCTGCCGAGGGGCAGATTATTCCCATCCATCAAATCTGGCGAGAGGGTAGTATTTGCGTCCCACTTCCCCCATGGGTTAGGGTTCGTGCTTAACCCCTTCGTGCGGGGGTTCATGTTCTACTATTGGCTAGATTTTCACGATATGGCCCCGGACTCTATTCTTCTCATCTAGGCATTCATCCTCACGTGTGAGGCCTTCCTCCGGTCTCCTCCGCACTTTGATTTGTGGCTCAAGACCTTTGATATGAGGCCACGGATGATAGAGGGGGAGCAGGCAGAGTGCGGCAGCATTATAATAAACAAGCTTGCCAGCACAGTTTGGTTTGAAGGATCCTTCGCCGAGTCTTCCGAACTATGGCTGCAGGGGTGGTTTTATGTCAACGAGCCGCGGGGCTCCAAGTGGGTGGCTACGCCTGCGTTCCGACCCGGCCCTCTGACTCACCTTGCTTCATGGATCAACAAGGGGTTGGACTGGGGATCCGCTAATGAGGTGCAGACTCTGCAAGGTCGCATCCGAAGCCTTACCGAGAAGGGCATCGATCTTGTGAATGTCGTTCAGGTAATGCTGGTCCGCCGGATCCTGCCGTGTCAACGGCGGCCTCTTCGTATGTGGGAGTTCAATCCAGAAGGGCGGCGGACTCTTCAGCACTTCTTTGGTACTACGCACGAAGGAATGTGGTAGTTATATTTCTGGGAGCGAGAGCAATGGCCGGACACCACCGAAGACGTCGGCCTCGACTGCAATCATCCGGACACTCCGGTAAGTATTCGATCCCCGCACACCTTTCATTCAAGCATCTCCTGACAAGACACTAAACAACCTGCCCTTATACAGGACTGGATAAAGGAAGCGGTGTTTAATCTGGTGTCCGGCGCCCCTTCCCGAAGACCCTGTGTCCGCCCTACTGATGCGGATGCTGATCCCGACACCGTACCTGGTGTCTACAGAGGGGGGCGAGAGCGGGGAGCCCATAGGAGATGCCCATCCTATAGGCGATTTAGGCACTGTGTTCGGGGAAACCGAAACCCTTTTGCCCAGGGGCAAAGGCGTGGAGGGGGCACTTTATGGCAAGAAGAGGGCCGCCTCTGGAGGTCAGGAGGGGAAGCCTTCCAAGAAAGGGAAAATGCCATCGTCGGGCGGCTTGGGCCGGGCAAGCGATGTCGTCGTTGAGCTTGATGATGAGGACGAACCTCCGGCCAAACCGTAAGTGCAGCAGGGCACTTTAACCATACCTCATTCTTATTACCGAAATAACCCTCCGACATATGTGCGTCCTCGCAGGTTAATGCCTGGTGTTTCTCAATCGTCCTCCTCCTCGGGAGACCTTCTTCCGGAGATGATGGAGAGTGACACGCCTTCTCCGGCCTCCTCGCCTAACAGGGCGGATGATCTCGAGGTGTCGTCCCGGAGGGCTCCTCCGAACCGGCAAGTAGCACAGGAAACGAGGAAGGAGCTACCCAAATTTGGTGCCTCTGTCACTCAGGGTTCGGGGACCAAGAATGACGGCCCCGAACTGTCCGGTTTACAGCCGGAGACAATGCTGGAGGCGGGTAAGCGGATTCCTTCAAAGGTATGTCGTGCTCCGGCAGCGGTGTCCGAAGACCCAGGAGTGCCGGAGACGCTAACGGACATGCTGCGACGAGCGTCTGTTTCAGAGGAGCACCGTGCCTTAATGGTTACGGTGGTCGAAAAAGTTGTATCCGCGAAGAGTGGGTTGAGCGAGGCCTTTACGAGCCTTCTGAGAGGTTTTGAGGTTTGTGATGTAATGTTGCCAATTGAATAATATTGACAGAATGCACCTGTTGTGTATGCAGTAGCCCCTCGGATCACCTTCCAAAGGAAGTGATCGGAGGATCGAAATGATATTTTCAGGTACTAACCTTGGTTTAATTTGGAATGCAGGCTGTCTCCCCTCCAGCCACTGCCCGAAATTCGGAGGTAACCGAACTACAGCGAAAGCTGGATATTACGGAGGATGACATTGCTTTGATCAACAGGCGTCTTGACGACTCGCAAGGTATATGTTTCGATCATTCCTTACACAAATATGCTTGTAATGTAAGCCTGACTCTGAAGAGAGTTTGATATGAAATGTGCATCAATGCAGATGGTGCTGCCGCCATGGAAGCCCTTCGGGCCGAGCTAGCCCGGGCCAAGGAGCAGGCCCGGTTTAGTAATGCGGCTGACGAAAAGGCACCGGCTGAATTGAAGGTCGAACAAGCCGCGCGGCGCCAGGACAAGGAGGCAATGTCCACCATGGCGCGCGAGTTAGAGAATGCGGCTGGCTGCTGTAAACTTCTTGAGAAGGAAAATGAAGCCAAAACGGCTGAACTTGACAAGGCCTTACGAGAGGCGAGGGAAGCGCGGTTTGAATCCAGAGCAGCCCGTGACAAGATCCGGCAAGCTGGGGAGATTGTGGCTGGCAAGCCCTTTTTGCTGCAGGCTAAGTTCGGCGACCCAAACTATGCTCAGCTTAACCAAGTATTGAGTTCTCCGGACAATTTTTTAGACTTGCCGAAGAGTTCTTCCGATGCGGCGCAGTTTTATCAGGCGCAAGAGGGGTATGCGATGGAGAAGCTTTTCTGGTCGCAATTTGGCGCGTCGAAGCGCCCTCTGTTGCTGAATGAACAGATGTCCCAGTGGGCCGAGCTGCATAGGATATCCGGCGCTGCCATGAAGAACGTCTTAGTCCGTTTGTGGCCGACTGAACCTATTCCGAGTAGTTACTTCGGCCTGGTGCAGCGGCTTGCTGACGTGGTGCTGCGTATCGACGCTGTGAAGCGGTCGGCGTGCATTGAAGGTGCACGGATGGCCTTCGCCCGAGCCAAGACATTCTGGGGGAAGATGAAGGCCATCAATGTTGCGACGAAGAGTCCACCCAAAGGCAAGGACCGTCCAGAACCGGGTCATCATTTTGAGACGTCCTAGAGGCCGCCCTCTTGATAGAGGGGCTATGCTTGAAAGACATAATATTCGAGTGATGTGTACAAGGGTTGTAACAGACAACTTTATAGTTAATCTATTTTTTGCTCGAAAGCTTGTATTCCTCCCGTGCGGCCGTTTTAATGTAATTTGAAACTTTTCCAGTCGTCGGCTTCAGCCCCCTCGTAGGAAATACGGGGGTGTTCGGAAAAGCATTGAATCACTCTTTATCCAACGTCTTGGTCCATAAAGGAGGTGATAATGCAGCGAACCAGGCAATCGGACTATAGGGCGTTAACACTTTCACTTAGCCATAGGAGTTTTATGGTGGGGCTACGACATAGCCCCTGGTATGTATGCGGCGTATCGTAATATTGTGCCTTACATGTTTTGATCTGAAAAACATCATTCGTGTAACACGGAGAATCGCTAAAGATTCGAATAAGTCGTCAAGTGGTTGGCCAGCTCTCGTCGCATCATGATTTCATGACAGTCAGTTTTCGGCTTTCTCTACTGAGGTGCTCATCCGGTCAAAGCCAGGGCACAATCGCAGTAGTTCTCCCTTTACTACCCTAGCCGATAGAGCGGAACGTAGGGTAGCAAGCATAGGAGCCGGGCAACCCAACTATTGACCAAAGACAACGATTCAGAGCTGATGCATATAAGGCCAAACTTGCGACGCCGAAGTACGCTATAGAGCTTTTCGGACTTTTATTGGCGACTCATTTGCTCCCATATCGGGCCTCTGGCATGTTATGCCGAGACGCGTCTTCATACACAGCTGTTGCGGCTGTACTCATTGTATCAAGAGTATTTTAAGATTAGCTTGGATAAAGTTTACTGGGAGATGGAGTAATATGCCAATGATAAATTCATATATAAAAAAGAAAAACCACAACCCGGCTATTTGACATGCTCGGGGTCGGGAACGGAGGAAAAAGGGCATAGTATAGGCTCAAAATAAAGAGTGCGGTCTACAAAAAGCTATTTTGGACCTCCTGTCGCACGTCTGCGCCGCCCATCCTCTAGGAGGGGAATCCTTAACGGAAGTAGCCCCTTAGGTGAGTGTATGGATCCGAACTTCGATAGAGTCCGTTGTAGGTGTTGTCCTGTTGATCACCTGTTTATAATAAAGAAAAGTGAAGAAAACGGATAAAAAACGTTACGGGAATGTTTGCAGGGGTGCCCGTATTGTGCTGCTGCCGATGCCCATGGTATCTTGAGCGCGTAGTGATGTACGCGTGGTGTAGATCTTGCCAGCATAGTGGGTGGGTGGCGGAAGCCGAACTGCTATTTCCGCTCCGGTAGTGGTCGAACGTCGGAGGGAAACTGTTTCTGGCCCCTGGTGTTCGGCTGGCGAGCCGCTCCGTCGTCTTTATCGCTTGGTGGCCTCCTCCCCTTGTATTCGGCGTTAAGTTTGCCTGCCTGCTTAAATACCCAACAGTTTCTGTTGGTGTGATTGGCTGGCTTATCAGGGTGACCGTGAATCTGACAAGGTCGGTCCAGTATCCTGTCAAGGGCGGATGGTCCATCCTGGCTGGCCTTAAATGGCTTCTTCCATTGGCCGGGCTTCGGATTGTGAAATACGGCGTTGACCGCTATGTCGCGTAATCTTTCATTATTGTTGCGACTGTTGTGTTCAGTTAGTCGTGGCTTGCCGTTGCCGTCTCGGATTTCGGAAGTGCCCAGGTCGCTGGCGCTGTGGCTTTTACGAGCGAGCCAGTTGTCTTCTCCCGCACAAAAGCGAGTCATTAGAGCGGGAAGGGCGGTCATGGATTTAGGTCCTTCCTAGCCGAGGTGGCGTGCTAGCCATTCATCCCGGACGCTATGTTTGAAGGCCGCGAGGGCTTCCGCGTCCGGACAGTCGACAATTTGGTTTCTTTTTACTAAGAACCTGGTCCAGAGCTCCCTGGCTGACTCGCCGGGCTGTTGGACAATATGACTTAAGTCGTCGGCATCTGGCGGCCTGACATATATTCCTTGGAAGTTGTCACGAAAGGCGTCTTCCAAATCTTCCCAGCTGCCAATAGAATTTTCTGACAAACGGTTTAGCCAGTACCGTGCTGGCCCCTTAAGCTTGAGAGGCAAGTATTTAATGGCATGAAGGTCGTCTCCGCGAGCCAGGTGGATATGGAGGAGATAGTCCTCAATCCATACTGCGGGATCTGTTGTTCCATCGTATGATTCGATGTTGATGGGTTTGAACCCGTCTGGAAATTCGTGCTCCATTACCTCGTTGGTTAAGCAAAGCGGGTGCGTGGCTCCTCTATGTTGGGCCACACTGTGAAGCACCTCCTTTGGATGCTGTTGGTGGCTTCGGGCGTGGTTGGCTTGGTTGAGTTCGGCTGATTGACCATCATAACCGGTCGGGTCACATCCCCGCGATCTGTACGTCGATCTTGTCTGTCCTGCTCCGCCCACTAAACTTTGGCGGATGTCGCCATTGTTTTCCCGAACCGTCTTGTTCTTGTTCTTACGGCCGAATTGGTTGGTATGGTATTCTGCTTGGGCTGCTGCTTTATCCGGACCGAACTGTGGTCAACCTGCCGCATTATTCGATGGTGGAACGGGCTCCAGCGCCTTGCCATCATGTGGAGGGAGCCACCTGCATTTGGGGTGGCCATTGTCCGGGCCACTAGGGCCATATTCTATGGCGGCTAGGACCTCGGTCCATTTATCATTGAGCAGATCTTGGCTTGCTTGAAGCTGCAGCTGCTTTATTCTTAGATTCCTTGTTGTGTCTATTAGCCGGCGTTTAAAGCGCTCCTGCTCGAGAGGTTCCTCCGGCACGATGAATTCTTTGTTGTCGAGGCTCTCCTCTTCCTCCGAGAGGGGAAGATAATTGCTATCCTCCGAGTCTCCGTACACGACCTGTGCATTGGGGCTATCTTGCCCGCTTTCCTGGTCCTCCTGTTTGGATCCTGCCTCAACAGGGTCTTTGTTGTCCGGAGTAGTATCACTTCCGTTGCTAGTATTGTTTTCTCTTGGGCGACGTGACCTAGAGCGGCGCCGGGGGTGCCGGCGTTCGGATTGTGTACTAGGAGGTTTATCCTCAACTGGATCCTCCTTGTCATCGTCGATACCGTCGTTGGGTGTGTCTACCGTACACACATCATACCAGGAAGTGGTCGTCCTGCGTCTAGCGGATAGTAAGCTCTGGTCTTGCCCCTCATCGTTGTCCATACCGTCGATGTCTTCGGGGCGGAGGTCAAGCATGTTGGTTGGGTCTTCGACAGTGGCTATGAAGTGGGTGGCGGGTGGGAAGCAAAATTGTCCGTCATCCGCTGTAAGGTCGAACCGGACATAGTTCGGCGACGAGCCATCTGCCAGCGATAGGTTTTTTAGTGAGCTTAGTAGATCGCCCATAGGCGAGTGCTGAAAGACATCTGCGGCGCTGAACTTTAATATCGATAAACGACCGAGTTCGGTATTCGCAAGCTCGCAGGGTTCGGAACTCGATATCGGAGACGAGTCCGGGGTTCTGTTGATGCGGGTATCGTATGAAGTGGGATCTGCGCGTGGCTCCAACGCCGCAGACTTGGTAGCCCCCGTGATGGTGTTGAGTCCCTCATCTTCGGACGTCTTGATCTGCTCCGGATCTAAGGCCAGAGTTGTTACAGGGGCTATCTCCTGGATGCGGCCCGATGACAGGTTTAAGCCATGTTCAACGGGGCGAAGGGGAGCGATTGCCGCGGTCTCAAATCCGTCGAAGATCAAGTCCCCACGGATGTCCGCGACGTAGTTCAAACTTCCGAATCTGACCTGATGGCCAGGGGTGTAGCTATCGATCTGCTCCAGATGGCCGAGGGAGTTGGCCCGCAGTACGAAGCCGCCGAACACAAAGATTTGTCCCGGGAGAAAGGTTTCTCCCTGAACAATGCCACCCCCGACGATTGAAGGGGCCATCGAGCCTTATGTCGACGACACAGTGGAACTCTCAATGAAAGCACCAATGTCGGTGTCAAAACCGGCGGATCTCGGGTAGGGGGTCCCGAACTGTGCGTTTTGGATCGATGGTAACAGGAGACGGGGGACACGATGTTTACTCAAGTTCGGGCCCTCTCTATGGAGGTAATACCCTACTTCCTGCTCCATTGATCTTGATGAATATGAGTGTTACAAGAGTTGATCTACCACGAGATCGTAATGTCTAAACCCTAGAAGTCTAGCCTATGTGAATATGGTAATGAATCTGTCCTATCCGGACTATGCTCTCCGGTTTATATAGACACCGGAGAGATCTAGGGTTACATGAGGTCGGTTACATAGGAGGAAATCTTCATAATAGGTCGCCTAGCTTGCATTCCACGCCAAGTAGAGTCCAATCCGGACACGGGTATTGTCTTCGGCCTTCGTATCTTCACAGCCCATCGGTCCGGCCCATGGATAACAGGCCGGACGCCCGAGGACCCCTTAGTCCAGGACTCCCTCACCTTCCCCACTGTGTGTTGCTAAAAAAGGAGGTTATTCATGAGTAGTCTCTTCCATGAGAAGATGGAAGGTGCCTCAGGTTTGAAAATCTTAGAGTTCCTCTGCGTCGAGATATTCCAGCAAGCCATACTAACAAATTCCATCAAATTTAGGTGCAAGTTCTTGCAATAGGAGCATGCTCTCATCCATAGTGGATATGGGTCTCTTGTTGTTGTTAACCAAGCAATCCCAACGTTCCAGGGCAAAGGAGCAATTCCAGAAAAGATTAAGGGCAGTCTCTTCAGAGGCAATTTAGCATAACTCATAGGCATAGGATGGGAGGAAGAAGGATTTTCTGTGAAGCAAATTCCTAGTGTTGATTATGTCATGCAAGATTAGCCAAAAGAAGATTTGATACCTGAGCATGGTGCCATTCTTCCAAAGTTTCCTGAAAATGGGAGCAGTAGGTTGCCCATTGGAGTACCATTTATACATCTTGATGCCAGAAAAAAGAGTAGCTATTCCAGTGATATTTCCATTTGTCTTGAGCATCAGTAAATTCAGTAGATTCCATAGTGTTTTGCATGGTCTGAAACTTCTAAAAAGCCTATTTAGGTAGTGGTGTATGAAAGTGTGCACAAGGATCCTGGGAAACCATAAACACTTTAAAAGAAATGTGATGGCTGAGGGTGAACGAGTATCGTTCAGGATATAGCCCTTTAATGGAGACAACCCCCTAATCATCCTACCATAGCAGAGCTGAATTACCATTCTCAATAGATGTCTTGGCAATCTGTTTATATCAAGGAACAAGCTTATGTAATTCATTTTCCAATGATCATGTCCCATTTAGGGGCAATGCTTTTGTCTTGTGAGGAGGTGTTGTTTAGCCAAGGATCTTAAATTATTTGACCTCTCCTGAAACAACACCGGATCCTACACTCTCGCCACTACCCTCCACTACATGTCATTTCCCCTCACCTTGACCATCACCAACTCCTATGCCCTTGCTCTCTTGGCTGAGATGATTGACCTGGCTACGATCATTGGCTTAGCTCATTATGGGAGACATTAATCTCATCCGTTACTCCCATGAAAAAAATCAAAACTTCAACCAGTACCTTGCATGTACGTTCAATGGCCTAATTCACACCCTGTGCACTGTAACTACCCCTGGGTGGTAGGATGTATTTTCCCTATATATGGACAAATGTTTCCTACTACCCGGTGGTAGTTACCACCACTTCTGTTAAGTATGTTGTATGTCGTATCTATCAAATCGGAGAGTATGTATGGATAGTATGTAGTATATAAGAATGGTTAGGTAGTAATATACTACTTTTTTGATAGTATGTATCATATTTTGAGCATGCTCCCTTTTACGTCCAAATATGTTCGTATTTCCCAAATATAATAAAAACCATGGGCCAACTTGCAATTTTTTCATGTAACTCACTTTTAAGTATCTTATATATAGTATATGAACATACACAGGTACGCGTCGGTGCTATACAAACGGTTTTTAACCTCTTTCTGCGAAGGCATTTGGAACCGTCGCCAAGTGAGTGTGGGCGATAGGGGGGGGGTCCTTCCCACACGACCCAGAAACCGTCGTGGATATGGGGCCTTGGTGCATACAGTTGTCCCTATATAACCGTTTCTGAAACTCGAATGTCTCAAACGCTTCATCCTTGCTACTCGTTTCTAGTCGGATTGCCATCGTAGTCGGAGTTTTCTAGTTCTACCTAAAACCAGGCAGATTCCAGGGACGGGAGTTTTCCAGGCACGTACCAAACTGGCTCTACGTTTACGATGCCTGGCACATCACAAACAGTTCATGATTATAAACCGCGTACGATAGTTAGACAATCACACACATTTAGTTTTCACGCACCATATGTCATAGTGTCTGACATCATAACGCTTTGCAAATGGCAACTGTGCGCATTGTTACACACGGTTCCTCTCCGTGAACCATGTCAGATTATGATGTATATTGCACACGCTGTGCTTTATTAACCGTGTGCGCCGTAATGATCTGCACACCGTAAGGTCGCCCTAATTTAACTGCTACTATTTAAAACTGTACCTAATTTAAACTTGAAAGTAGGCTATAGCTTTATTCATATCCATCAGGTTCAAAAACCCAATGCATTATTCAATTCACAGGTACATATGTTTAAGAATTACATAAGCACCAAATAAAGAATGATGAACCAGGGTTCTATACTTGTACTATTACAAATGGTAAAGAAAGAGGTGACACACATTCTGGTGCCTCAACAAGGTGAAGCGGAATGGCCCTATTGTGCTCTCCTGGATGCAGAAGGCACACACGACTTTCGTCCAACCCCTTGTGATGGCCGGCTTCCAATCATGTAGTTTGAGAGTTAATCTTGGGTAAACTGCTTCAGGATCCACTGCAAAGGAAAGAAGATTCAGACATTGTCATCTAACACAACTCATTACAAACAGTAAAAAGAAGGCTATAGGGTTCTTACTTACCATCCTGTAGTTCACTGTTGTCTTGCATAAAGTGTAAACAAATAATTCGATTGACATATTTTGACCCATTTTAATAATAATCTTTATCAGTTTCCTCCCTTTATGCTGGTTCATGAATATCACATTGCCCCATACGCAGAAAGGGTCGAAGTGTGGATCTTTGGCAATGACATGTGTACCTAAAAGCACCAACTTAATATTAGAAGCTAAACAACAATTGCAAAATGATGTAGTACAACACTCCACTACTGGAATTAGCTACTTTGCCATCTGCCAGCTCTTTGCCGTCAGCTAGCAGACGGCAAAGAAGCTCTTTGCCATCAGCTACCCAAAAGTTGGCGGTTGTCTTTGCCATCAGCCAGTTCTTTGCCGTCCGCTAGCTGACGGCAAAGATTCTTTGCCGTCTGCTAGCAGACGGCAAAGAGGGAGGGGGCCCCACTGACGAGCTGCTTTAAAAAAACTTAACGGCCCCACTCTTTGCCGTCTGCTAGCAGACGGCAAAGAGCAAAAAAGCGGACGACAAAGGGGGCGGACGTCAAAGATTTAACATATCTAACGGCCGCGCCCCACCCCGCCCTGTTTCTCTCCCTGCTCTTCACACGCGCGCCGCCGCCCCCACCACTCGCCGCCGCCCGGTCGCCCCACCACGCCGCCGCCCACCGGCCCCCGCCCCGTCGCCTCTGCCGCCCGCCGCCGTCGCCCCACCACCCGGCGCCCCACCGGCCCCCCGCCCCGTCGCCCCGCCGCCCCGGTGCCCCCCCCCCCGCGCCCCACCGACCCGGCCCCCCGCCGCCCCCTGCCCCGTCGCCCCCCGCCGCCCCCCTGCCCCGTCGCCCCCCCGCCCCGGCCCCCCCGCGGCCCACCGCCCCGGGCACGGCGCCGCCGCCCGAGGCCGCCCCGCCCCCCTCCTCCACCGGCCACCTCCTCCACCGCCCCACCCCACTCCTCCACCGGCCACCTCCTCCACCGGCCCTGCCCCAGGTGAGCTCTACCTCCTCTTTTTTTCCATTTTTTCCATTTTTTTATTTTTAGGTTTATGTTTAGTTTAGATTTAGTTTATTTTTAGTTTTAGGTTTAGTTTTAGTTTAGTTTTAGGTTTAGATTTAGTTTTTTCCTTTTTTTCTGTTTTTTTAGTTTTAGGTTTATGTTTAGTTTAGATTTAGTTTTAGTTTTAGATTTAGGTTTAGTTTTAGGTTTAGTTTTAGGTTTAGTTTAGTTTGAGGAAAGAAGAAGAAGAAGAAAAAAAGAGGAGAGGAGGAGAAGAAGAAGAGGAAAAAGGAAAGGAAGAAGAAGAAGAGGAGGAGGAGAAGAAAAAAGAAGAAGAGGAAGAAGAAGAAGAAAAAAGAGGAGAGGAGGAGAAGAAGAAGAGGAAAAAGGAAAGGAGGAAGAAGAAGAAGAAGAAGAAGAAGAAGGAAAAAAAAGGAAGAAAAGGAAGAAAAGGAAGAAAAGGAAGAAGAGGAAGAAGAAGAAGAAAAGGAAAAAATAGGAAAAAAACCCGACCCGACACGGCACCCCGACCCGACACGGCACCCCGACCCCGACCCCGACACCCCGACCCCGAGCCTGACCCGACACCCCGACCCCGACACCGACACGGCACCCC
Organism: Triticum aestivum; assembly: GCF_018294505.1. Taxonomy (NCBI): domain Eukaryota; kingdom Viridiplantae; phylum Streptophyta; class Magnoliopsida; order Poales; family Poaceae; genus Triticum; species Triticum aestivum. Next base: position 495,512,926 of record NC_057805.1, on the reverse strand, counting down.
GACCCCGACCCGGCACCCCGACCCGACACCCCGACCCCGACACGGCACCCCGACACCGACACGACACCCCGACCCCCGACACCTCCCGAAAAGGTGTTCTTTGGCCTTCCAGAGGCCGACGGGGTCATATATTTGTGAATTATTAGTTAGGTCATATATTTTTCTATTTTGTTATGAAAAACATCATATATAATTGTGTTGATCGGGTAGTTTTAAATGTGCAGTTGTTTCATCGCTGCGAGGTTTGGTGTTCGACGACCTCGCCGTGCGTTTGACGAGCTCTGCCCCTTCGTTCGTGGGTGAGCACAAATGACATGTCCTCCTCCCCCATTAATTATTTGATCTATTCTGATGAAACTTGATAGCTAGCTATATATGTGTCTTGAATCATCAGTATGCGTAACCAATATGTGTCTCCCGTTCGAAAGCGTCATAGTTATAAATATGCATGCATTTGCATATTTATAACCTTGATTCTTTCGAAATGTCCAACGCTATCCATGGACAGCCCGAGTATGTTTAGATTGGGTTCGTTTTCCCATATGCTTTGCTCCGGATCCGACGCATAAATTTCGTCAGTGCCTCCCCTGTTGTTCTCCGGGTACACATCCTCTCTGTTTATTGCAGAGACGTGTATCAGGAGAACAGCGGGGAGGTGCTGCCGAAATTTTGCGTAGGATCCGGAGCATAGCATGGGAAAATGAACCCAATCTAAACATACTCGGGTGGGATTAGGACCTATCATTACCTATTAGAGTGTAGGTTGCATGGACGTAATAAAATTGACAAAGTAGATCAACTGATGAATATATACATGGTGAATTATATATATATATTTGTTGTGTGTCTAGTAGCTCTGAAAGTCAAGATGAGTGATCGTGCTTGGATGTACACCGGTCACACTGGTCAGAACAAATGGAGCACTGAATGGTTCACAAAAACCAAGGGGTTTGTGCGAGCCGCATTTGCAAATGGCTAGAGGAAAACCTGGTGCCCCTGTTTACGGTGCGACAATTGGGAAAAGAGGACAGAGGCTGAAATGGGCAAACACCTGCAGAAGACTGGTTTTACTCCCGATTATACGGTGTGGACATTTCATGGTGAGTCTGCCCAACGTGACCGAGCTGAGGTGGATCGTCGTCGCACCGACGAGCATGGTACCGGGATGGAAAACATGGTGCAAGACTTCGATGATGCTCGGGATTCGGACGAGGAGATGGAGGAATCTGCAAAGGCCTTCAATGAAATGTTGGAGTCTTCAAAACGTCCGCTCCATGAGCACACTGAGCTTTGTCAGTTGGATGCCATCTCGCAAGTAATGGCTCTGAATGCTCAGTTCAACTTGGGCAGAGAATGCTACGATGCAATGATGACAGTATTTGGATGGTTTCTACCCAAAGGCCATGTAATGCCTGCAAACCTGTACCAGTCGGACAAAATCCTCCGTGCACTGAAGATGCCCTATGATAAGATACATGCCTGTGAGAAAGGATGTGTCTTGTTTAGGCTTGACTATGCGGACTTGAACTATTGTCCCATTTGCAAGTCTTCCAGGTATGTTGTGGTAGACAACGGTATGGGTGAGAAGACACAGACCAAAATCCCCGTTAGTGTTCTTCGGTATATGCCAATCGTACCAAGACTTCAACGTCTTTTCATGGTCGAAGAGACGGCCGGACAGATGACATGGCACAAAACGGGCAAAAGAACCGAACTAGATGCAGATGGGAATCCGATGATTGTACACACATCGGATGGTGTTGCGTGGAAAAAGTTTGATGAATTACATGGTGACAAAGCGGCAGATCCGAGGCATCCTCGAGTCAGCATCAGCACGGATGGGTTCAGTGTGTTTGGTATGACGGCAGCCCAATACAGTTGTTGGCCCGTATTTGTCTTTCCACTCAATCTCCCCCCGGACAGATTATGCAAAGAAAGAACATTTTCCTGATGTTGATAATTCCAGGGCCCAACTATCCGGGGAAAAAATATGAATGTGTACATGCAGCCGCTTAAGGACGAATTGCTGGAAGCCTGGGATAATGGGTTCAAGACATACGACGCCTATAGCAAACGGAACTTCATAATGCATGTCTGGTACATGTACTCGACGCATGACTTGCCGGCGTATGCGCTATTCGTTGGCTGGTGTGTGCATGGAAGGTTCCCGTGCCCCACATGCAAGGGAGCTCTTGAGTTTCGTTGGCTTCAGGCCGGTCGCAAGTTTTCTTGCTTCGACATGCATAGACAGTTCCTAAATCCTCGCCATAAGTTCAGGAAAGACAAGAAGAACTTCATCAGAGGTAGAGTTGTCAAAAACTGTGCACCACCTGCATTGACAGGCCAACAGACCCTGGATCAGTTAAACGCTCTCGAGCCAGATCCAGAGCGTCCAGGGTACTTCAAGGGGTATAATTCTAAGCACGCCTGGACTCACAAAACATGCTTATGGGATCTGCCTTACTTCAAAGACCTCCTTTGCCCACACAACATCGACGTGATGCACACTGAGAAGAATATCACCGAGGCACTTTTTGGTACATTGTTCGGCATAGATGGGAAGTCAAAGGATAATACTAAGGCTAGAGTCGATCTGGAGGCGCTATGTGATAGGCCGTTACAAAACATGAAAGAACCGAAAGGAAAGCAGAACTGGACGAAGCCAAAGGCATGGTTCAATCTTGGAAGGCCAGCTATGAGGGAAATTATCTTGTGGGTGAAAATGCAGTTGATGTTCCCCGATGGGTATGCAGCGAATCTACAGAGGGGAGCCAGTCTTGATAAATTGAAGATATTTGGTCTCAAGAGTCATGATTGGCACATATGGATTGAGCGGGTAATGCCGGTGATGTTGCGTGGCTTCATCCCTGAGGATGAATGGCTAGTACTGGCAGAACTCAGCTATTTCTTCCGTGTTCTTTGTGCGAAAGAACTATCGCCTGGCGTGCTAGAAGAAATGGAAGAGTTGGCGCCGGAGTTGATCTGCAAGTTAGAGAAGATCTTTCCACCGGGCTTCTTTAATCCAATGCAACATTTGATTTTGCATCTCCCGACCGAGGCAAGATTGGGGGGGGGCCGTGCAAAATCGTTGGTGCTACCCAACTGAGAGGATGCAGAAGACGCTTCGACAAAAATGTAAAAATAAACGTAGAATTGAAGCATCGATGGCTGAGGCATTCATCACTGAGGAGGCGGCAAACTTCGTGACAGCACACTACGAAGCCAAAAATCGTCATTTGCATAATCCGAAGCCTCGGTACAATGCTGACGACCCTAAAAAGGGTGGATCCAACCTCAGCCTATTCAAAGGGAATCTCGCACCAGCCAGTGTTTCAAATCCAGTATCTTTGGATAACGAACAATGGCGGACCATTTCGTTGTATATCTTCAACAACCTGATAGAAGTGCGGCCGTACATCGAGTAAGTTCTCGGTACATAGTTTCGCAACTTCTATTTCCTTTGAACTGCTCTTATTCCTGGATATTTCATACAGTCGATACGTCGCCTTATTCTCGTATGGAGCGGTGATCCAAAAGGATTCTGTCGAAGAGTATGAGCTTCTCGCAAAGCAAGGAGGCGGCTATCCCGGTTTCATCTCTTGGTTCAAACAAACGGTAATTTCTATTAGACAATTTCATTTCATTCGCTAATTTGTGCGTAATGCAACAATCCTTTCATATTAAACTTGTAGGCTAATTCAGAGTCTATGGACGCCGAATTGAGACAAGTCGCTAATGGTTTTGACTATAAGGTCCGTTCATTTGACAAATACGACATCAACGGGTATCGCTTTCGTACCTATGGCAAAGAGCTATCTATGGCCGACCGAAAGTCTACAAATTGTTGTGTATCTGCTATCGGCGAAGGAGGTACCGAGTATTATGGGAGAGTTGAAGCAATTTATGAACTTCTATTCTATGGTGAAAACCCACCGAATGTCGTAGTCTTCAAATGTTATTGGTTTCAGCCGAAGGAGACTAGAAGGACTCATGAACATATAGGGCTAGTTGAAATCAACCAAAGCACCCATTTAGATGTTCCTGATGTCTATATTACGGCTCAACAGGCGACCCAAGTATTCTATCTACCGTGGGCCTACCAAACTAATCCAAATCTGAAAGGTTGGGATGTCGTTTATGAAGTGCCGCCACGTGCTAGACTATCTCCCCCAAAGGAAGAGGATTATGAACCTCACATTAACCTAGACACATATGAAGGAGAATTCTTCCAAGAGACACGTATTTACAAAAAGCGTTTCAAGAACCGCTATACTTCACCCCAAAACATTGAAGTAGACAGCGACAGTGAATCCGACATCACCCCAGAGGAGGAACAAGAAGAGCCGGAACAAGAAGAGGTTACTACTGCGGATGACCTGTCATTGCTTGACCGATTACGTCAAGGTGGCCTTCCACATGTTGATGCCACTGAACCCTATGAGCCCGTCATTGATTATAGTGACGATGATGCTTATGCATTTATTGATGATACTGATCGAGATTATTAGTAGTGTCAGGTATTAAAATTTTTTATGTTGTACTTGATGATAATACACTTAAGTGATACACATATTATTATTCATGTCGGTCTTTTTTTTATGTTGTACTAATTTCGTTTACTGTTTGTCATGCCAGGTGTTGAAAGATGGTGGGCGCTGGTCGGGAGCGCGCCAAGGCCCCTTCTTCGTTGGCGCGTGGTCTTTGGTCTTCCATTCCAGACGCACCTCTCCGCCGAGCGTTGCTGGACAGTATGGCCACACCGCCGGGCCCTTCTTCGTCGACCGCGGTGCCCAGCAGGGGACGAGGTAGGAAGAGAGGAGGTGGGGCACGTGGTCGCGGGAGAGGAGGTAGGGTGACTGCTACGGCGCCTTCCTCGCCGCCACCCCCAGTTGTTTCACCCGAGCACGTGACTGCTAGGGTGGACTCGTCCGAGGAGGAGGCTACACGGACTCCGGTCCACGAGCCTCCGGTCCACGGGTCTTGGGCCCACGAGCCTCGGGTCGACTGGCCTTCGGCCCACGAGAGTTTGGCCCACGAGACCCCGGAGGAGCACACGTCCGGATGGGGTACCTGGCCGGATCAGCCCGAGGAGCCGAGAGGCCATGCTGATGATGGCGGGGAGCCGACTGATATTGAGGAGGAGGGGGGGCACCGTCTACCAGCGTGGTGCTACTCGGCTCCCGTCCGTGCCGGCAACCCGCGAGCAGAGGTGGTTGATTTTCCCTGATGGGGAGAGGTACGTAAGTGCATTTAATATTTTTGTACCTTCTGCATTCACATTTCTTCAAATAACTAATGCGTTGGCCTTGTCATGCTGCAGGGGTTGGGACCACCATCATAGTGTCCGCCGGCCCAACTCCGTCCTTGGAGTTCTTTGCCGGCAAAACATCCCGGGGTTTTTCACGTTGCCTGGTGAGGGTCGGCTTCCAGAGCTTGGATTGAGCTGGGAGCACTACGTGGCTGCCCCGGCCCCGCCGGATGAGATTATTGACGGTGTCGTGTGCGACACGAGGGCAGACATGGTGATCAGAAAGTTCTGGGTAATTTCTCCTTTACACATTTAAAAATCATCAACTAGCTAGTTATTAATTGTACTAATCAATATTGTCTCATTTGATTGCAGACATTCTACAGGTGTGAGGAGGGATACGAGGAGGACGCGGCACATGTTATCGAGAACGTCTGCAAGCGCCTACTACAGAACTTACGGCACGAGGCTTGGGTGCAGGGTGTTCGAGACTACTACGCCTTGCGTGGTATCAAGCAGACCAAGCCGGCGTGCCGCGATAAGTTCCTGAGTAAGGAGCAGTACATGAAGGTAATTCTTAAGGCCTTCTACTTAAGTTCCTTCATTTAGTAATTCTTAGCCGTAGCGCTCAAGTTTCTATTTGCTAAGTTAGGCGCCTCCGAGATGGTGTGCGGATCGGATGGATTGTTGGGAGGTGTTGGTCAATGAGTGGTGCTCAAAAGAATGGCTAGCCCTCCACAACGAGGCCAAGGACAAACGTGCCCAAATGGAAGGTGTGCCACACCATCAAGGCAGCTCCAACTTATATCAGTTCGGGCGCAACTGGGTATGTGGTTTGCTTCATGATTCATGCAATTCATTCATCATGCTAGCTTGAGCCCTTTAATTACTAATTTACATTGTTTCTCTCTTTCAGGCACGCCACAATAAGGTGGATAAGGTGCCAGAGGTGTACGACCTGTATGCCATGGCCCACACTGCCTCTTTCAAGAAAGTCAAGGCTTTCTCTCAGTCTGACCTCGATGATGCAAACAACTTCACCAACATCTCCTCCCACAACAAGCTCGTGAGATATAGAGATGAGGGGAAGGCGAGGAAAGGGGAGGACTTTAACCCTAGTCAGGGTCCCATTGATCCAGAGCTGGTGATGATATCTGGTGGCGGGAGGTCCCATGGCTCCATAGCCATTGGAGATGGACTTATCCGTTGTCCTAGCACTCTCCCGGAGATCAAGGCGCGCCAGTCGAGCTCCGCTCCTGAGATAAGGCCTCGTGAACGGCCAGTGCAACTCGCCATCAAGGTTAGTGATACGTACTCAGTTATCTTTCTCCATTACATTGTGTGCGCTTCCATCAATGATTACAAATGGTCATGTGAGTGGTGTTGCAGGCTGCTATACAGACTGAGAGAGATAGAACGGAGAAACTACTGGCGGAGGCGGCGGAGAGGCAGCGGGAGATGGAGGAGAGGACGAGAAAGATGATGGAGGAGGAGAGGGCACGGAATGACATGCAGGAAAGGGCCATGTACGAGCTCCTTGTGGTAAGTTTCTTCTACAGATTACTTGCTAGTCTTAACATTTGAGTCTCATTACTAACTAGTATGACTGTTGTGAAAACCAAATGCGCAGTCTGTGTGCGAGAAGTCCGGTCAGACCGCTCCGCCGATGCCAGTGATTGCTCCTGGGAGCACAGTGAGTTTAATTTGAATGGACATTACTTGCTAGTCTTAACATTTGAGTGTCATAATGCTAACGAGACATTGGAAATGATCTTTGGTGCAGCTTAACTCCAGAAACGCATCGCACGATCCTTCTCCAGGTAGCGGCACTAGCAAGCCCGCTCCTACACCTCCCTGATCACGGTAAGTTTCTCTAGTGTTTTGCTTAACAAATGCACAAAGACCTAGACTTAGCTTTATTTCCTCCAATATGCTTACCATAATGACCTAGAGTTAGCTTCTTTTCCTCCAAAACGAGCCATTTTACCTAGGTTAGCTTATAAATGATGCAGTTCATCCAAGTTAGCTCAAAAATGACCCATTTTACCTAGATTAGCTCCTAAATGATCCATTTTACCTACGTTAGCTTTAAAATGGCCCATTTCACATAGGTTAACTCCAAAATGACCCATCCTACCTAGGTTATCTCATAAACGATCCATTTCAACTAATTTAGCTCATAAACGATCCATTTCACCAAGTTAGCTAAAAAACGATCCATTTCACCTAAATTAGCTCTTAAATGATCCATTTCACCTAAGTTAGCTAAAAAAGATCCATTTCAACTAAATTAGCTCATAAATGATCCATTTCACCTAAGTTAGCTCAAAAATGATCCATTTCAACTAAGTTAGCTCATAAATGATCCATTTCACCTAAGTTAGCTAAAAAACGATCCATTTCACCTTAGTTACCTCAAAAACGATCCATTTGACCTTAGTTAGCTCATAAACGACCCATTTCAACTAAGTTAGCTCATAAATGATCCATTTCACCTTAGCTAGCTCATAAACGACCCACTTCAACTTAGTTAGCTCATATATGATCCATTTCACGTAAGTTAGCTCATAAATGACATACTCTTCTTGTTCTAGTCTTCTTCTTGTTCTACTCTTCTTGTTCTAGTCTTCTTATTCTAGTCACCTATTTCTAACTTTCTTATTTTTCATTTGCAGATTTCATTCACTTGACGAAATCTTGCATAGATGGAGTGCTCCTTATCCCTTTCTCTGTTTCTTTTGTATCGTTGAACTATGCATGTATCGTTGGATGAAACTATTGTAATATATATGGTTGGATGCCTCTATGTTGAACTTGCTATGTATGATGGAACTATGAATGGAACTTGGTATGGTTGGATGGAACTATGCATGTATGATGAAGTTATGTGTTGGATATCTTATATGTTTGCTCTGTAATTCCCTTGTGAAATATATCTATATATGTCATGTATATTTGCTGTGAAAATTGTTGGATTTAATAAAAAAACAGAAAAAAGAGCCAATATGCAGGCTCTTTGCCGTCTGCCTCCGACGGCAACGGGCTCTTTGCCGTCTGCCGCGGACGGCAAAGAAGCCACGTGGCATCCAGCTGTGCGTCCTGGCAGCTGACCCATTTGGTCAGTTTGCCTACACTAGCAGACGGCAAAGAGTAAACAATTTTGCCATCAGCGGCGGACGGCAAAGGCCTGCCATGTAGTGACGTGTAGATGACATCATAAGGCGGACGACAAAGACAATAGAGAGTTTGCCGTCTGCCGCGGACGGCAAAGGCTTGCCGTTAGCCACTTAACGGACTGACAGCGCAATTTTTGCCGTGCGCTCTCTTTGCCGTCTGCGGCAGACGGCAAAGGGCCTTTGCCGTCAGCCGCCAGGAAGCAGACGGCAAAGTAGCTGTTTACCGTAGCCTACTTTGCCGGAGCCTTTTGCCGTCCGCGGCGGACGGCAAAGGCCTTTGCCGTCCGCCGTTCATGCCTTTGCCGTCCGCCGTGGCAGACGGCAAAATAGCTGATTCCTGTAGTGCTCCCTCCATCCCATTATATAAGATTTTATTACATGTATATCTAGACATCATCAGAACATTAAGGTAGCACTCTTCCTTGTTGCTATGTAGCATGGGAATGCATATTTAGTCATTAAGTAAAATGCATGTTGCTATGTATCCTCAGATATATTAAATATGGCCCTAGTTCACCTACTGATAAATGGGTTACAGATATATTCAGTGAAATGTACGATTCGACGATTAATCCCTTATCAGCCCCCAAGCTATATGGTACCAGCTACCGAGATCCTAAACAGTGAGTACATATAAGCAATCCGATGAAACTAACCTCGATGGAAAACAACACTGTTCTCAATATTGTCATGTATGAGTACATATAAAGGCATGTTAAGCACAACAGGCTAAACATCAACCAAATGTATCCATGGTAGACAACATAATCTACAAATGATAGCTTTAGTGTGCAGGCTTAAGCACGCTAGTTTAAGCAAAACAAGAAGTGGAAAGGTGTGTTAACTGCAGCAGGCATAACATTTAAAAACAAGCAAGTAGTCATTCAAACTGGTATTGTGTAGGTCTAAAGTACACTAGTTATTGTTAAAAAAACGAAAATGCGTGTTAACTGCAATATCCTTAACAACAACCAAATATCGTACTTCATAGTGGTATTGTTGAAACTGTTATTGATGAAATTGAACTGCGCGGCAAATAGTTGCACATATAGAAAATCACATTGTGAAGAACTGAAATAACAAGGCATAAGGCCATCTCTAGCCGATGCTTTAAAAGATAAAGGACTAAAACCCTTAGTGGATATATATATATACTCCAGCAATTTTTGGCCGTTTCTAGTCGATCCCCTAAACTTAATGTTGTAAACTTCAATTTGATAAAGTTCAAAGTAGGTTCAACCGAAAGTAGCATGCATTCAAACATAAAATATAGATAGTTTTGCAAAACCGAACATAAAACATAAATTTAAACTAAGCTAAACTACTTTCGGTCGAAGTAGAGGCCGAGCCAATCCTTCCTTGTCAGGTACGGTGTGCCACGAGCCGGGTCCGGGCTGGTACCGTTGTCAGGGTCGTTGGGGAACACTAGTGCAGAACTGGGCTATAGCACCGGTTCGTAAGGGCCTTTAGTACCGGTTTTGTAACCGACACTAAAGGGTGGGGACTAAAGATCCCCCCTTTAGTACCGGTTCTACACGAACCGCCGCTAAAGGGCCACCACGTGGCATGAGCCAGCGCCGGGGGCGGGGAGTACTTTAGTACCGGTTGGTAACACCAACCGGTACTAAAATGTTTGGGGGGTTTTGGATTCATGATTTCTTTTTCTTTAATTTGTGTTTTCCATTTAATTCTTTTTCGTTTGCTGGTATTTTATGATACTACATATTGTACACGTTATGCATATATATAAATAGAATTTCTCGTAGAACCTATCATATATATATATATATATATATATATATATATATATATATATATATATATAGGGTGGGTCTATTCTAATAGCACCCCTTAAGACCTTATTCTAATAACACTTTTCTTATTCTGATAACACCTGCCCGAAGACAAAAAACCAACAAACGAACTGCACGCAGCGAACAAAAAAGAAACCGGCCCACCCCCACCGTACCTTCTTCCCCACCCACCCCCACCCATCCCAGCTTTCTTCCACACAGGCACCATTGGCGACCGCCCCCCGAGCACCTCCCCCCACCCACCTTCTACCGCGGAGCGGCCCCGTGGGTTCCTCCCCAATCACCACTGCATCCTCGCACCGGCCCGTGGGCAGCCGGATCCAGTCCGCCGTGACGCCTCGCCGCTGGATCGGCGACGGCACCGCCGCTCGCCGCTCGGCCACGTCGCCCCCTGGCCGGCCTTCTTCCAGAGGCCCGACGACACGCCGCCGCAACAAGCCCTCCCCGCCACCTCCCTCCCCATCTACCTCAGCTGGACGTTGCCATGGCGGGCAATGCTCTACTCTCCGCCCGCAGCCCCACCCCATCCCCACCAGTTCGAGCCTCTCTTCTGCAGTTTGTGTCATCCCGCGGATCAGGATTGAGCCCCGCATCAACTACGGCCATCTGCCAGCTCCCGGCGGTGGTGCTGGCGACGAATGCATCGATGAGGCCCAGATCCACCACTGCCAGCTCCCTTCAAGCTCCCCTCTGTTTCCATCCCCTACCTCCTACATCGCCGGCTAAATCCAGGGCGCCCCCCTTCCGGCGAGCACCCGAGGCACCCTAGCGTGACCTGATCCGGAGATTTCGGCCTCCTTGCTGCACTAGCGCCGGATCGCCGGTCAGGCTCCATCGGGCCGAGGGGAAAAGGAGGTCGGCGAGCTCAAGCCACCGCCGCCAGTGAGATCCGTGGCGGCCGATCCGTGGGAGGTCGCTAGGCACGACGACGACGTTCCCCTCCCTCGCCCTTTTGACTTCCAACCGAATTGAGGTCGGCGTGGCCTCGCTGCGGCTGTGGCCTCCGCAACCTCCCAGCGGTGCGGACGGCTCATGCATGCAGTGCGCTAGCTGTGCATGTTCAGTGCGGGTGCGCAGTTCCGGCACCAATTTTTTTTGTATACTCTTTTTAGTTGGCTGCATGTATGTATTTGTGAAGTTCTATATTTTCTGAAGAGAGGTTCACTCTTCGAGAAGGAGAAAAAAATGTGTGATTCGAATGTTTAAGTGTATGTCTGAAGTTCACTATAGTATCTAGTGAAGTTTTATATTTTCTGAAGAGAGGTTCGCTCTTTGGGAAGGTGAGAAAAGTACAAAAAAATCCCAGCATGCACTTCTCTTCACTGAGTAAATAGAAAAAAAAACATCTCCAAAAGAAGCTAGCTTCTTATTAGATGAAGTTCACACCTCAGTTCCTGCGGTCCACTTTCCTAGAATACACGCCTAACAAAAGTATGAAAAAAGACAACAAAAACTCATGAGGTTCACTTTTGGTAGTATTGCGGTTCACTTTCGGAAGTGTTGCGGTCGACTCTCGTTCATAAAAATGTTAAAAAAATACAACAAAAACTCGTCTGAGAAAAATTACGTCCGACAAAAAGAAATTATGCAGCTCGCTTGCCCGTTCGATGCAGTGCGATTTTCATTCTGAAGCAGTGCGGTCGGCCGTGTGATGTTGTTCATCGCGTAAGTGCAAAAAAATTGTTACGGAAGCGAAAAAAAGTAATGCGGTTTACTTCTTGGTAGTGTTGTGGTTCATTTACACCCGATGTGAAGTGCACTCTACTTTCTCGTCCTTGAGCAAATTACGTTTGAATAAAAGAAACCATGCAGTTCTCTTACCCGTCTGATGCAGTGCGGTTTTTCTGTCCTATGCAGTGCGGTTTGCAGTCGGATGAAGTACCCACGTCGATTTGGGTGACACGAAAAACAGAGTGTCCGCATTTCGGTAAATTCAAAATTCCGACCAGCGGGTTGTAAAAATTTCACGAAAAACGACCGATGCCACTCGTCGTCCGCCGCACGATTTTTCAAAATTAACTTAAAAGCGTAAGGAATCTCAAAAACATTTCAACATATGAAAGTTGCGCCTCATCCATAGCTTTTAAATGGTATATTACACGCCACGTTTCGACAAACGGTTAGAAAACTGGAGCGGAAACATTACAAAAAATTTGAAAAAAATTGAAAAACAGAATTCCGCGATTTAGTAAATTTGAAACTGCTCTTAAACCGTAACGAATTAGAGAAAATAATAGATATGTAAAAGATGCGCCTCGACGATATCTATCCAATGGTGTATCATTTGCCTCATTCCGACGAGCAGTTTGGAAAAAAGCGAAAAAACGCTCGCTGCCACTCTTTATGGGCCGCACCGTTTTTGAAACTGCTCTTAAACCGTGGGGAATCTCGAAAAGTGTTCAACATGGCGAAGTTGCGCCGAGTCCGAAGCTTTCCAACAGTATATTACATGCCTCGTTCCGATAAACGGTTAAAAAATAGAGCGAAAACAGTACCAAAAAACACCACGCGCAGTTTTTTCCGATGCGAAGTTCACTAGTCTCTGTAATGCAGTGCTGTTGCTAAAGAAAGTGCATTGCCCTCGCATTGAGGATGCAGTGCGGAAGTGTTATCAGAATAACTATTCTGATAATATTATCATCGAATGTCTCACAACCACCATTATTCACACATACACATGTATGTATGTATATATATATATACACACAATTAGGTATATATACAATTTCTCCTACATGTTGCCTTGGTGCCTTCGGAGCACGATGACAATTGGGAGTGGTTCATGGGGGCGGTAGCGGGTAATGGTATTCTCCTTTGGGATCTATGACCTGGTCGAGCAAAAATCCCGCTATTTCCTCTTGAAGTGCCCGTATGCGCTCCGTTGGTAGGAGCTGCTGCCGCACGTCTTTGAACTGTTAAGAAGGAGATCAATATGCATGTGTATTAGTTGTGTGACTAGATATCGATAATTATGTAAAATTTGTGAATAGTGTTCTGTCAAACGTAGTATGCACACACTTCAGTCCCCGGCGCCTGCTTCAGGGCCTTTACGAGAATAGAATTTAATCAGATAATAATTAATCAAACATGATAATTAATGAATGGTATTGAAACAAGAATTAAATAGATGGTAGCTAGCTTGTACTACTTAATTACTTACCTTGGGTCGATACCAAAACAGCTTTTCTCGCCATTTGCCTGGAGTCACCTTGATGAACTTTGCCCAAGCCCTGCCCACCGGCAAAGAAAATGAATAAATGGGTTATTAAATAGTTGATATCAGAAAATGACGAACTAAATAGGCCGAGATATAGTTAATAATGATTGAAATTACATGTCGACTATCCCCTTCAAGATGGTGAAGTCACTTTCTTTTTTAAGTAGTGAGTCCAGTACTTCAACTGTTCCTTCTTCAACTTTAATGATTAACAAGATCCAGTGGTAACTGCATGCGCACACGTTTGCATGTCTTAATTAAGCGGGCATGTGCATAACACTAATCAACATCTAGCTAGCTAGTAAGCAAAAATAGAATTTGTAGTACAAGACAGTGTGACTCATAGGAAGTTGTAAGGAGGTAGTATATCTTCATTGGTATTGAGGCGCTTCAAGAACTCTAGCATTTTATCTCTACATCTGCTTTATACCAACGCAATTTTCATGTGTGTTCATTAATGGTATCTGGGTCAACGAACCCAATGCCATAGCGTCCAGCGTTTTTCATTTCATACATCTTCATCCTGCATAATACTACAGAAAAGAATATAGTGAGGATAATTACAGGTAATGATTGATCAATGAGCACTACAGCTAGCTTGAGACTTCAATTGCAGAAAGAAATCACTTACAGACAATAGCAACTGACGAGAGATTTCTCGAGTGCTTCTTGATTGAATAACTGAAATAGTTCTGAATACTCAACGGACAGAGCTAGCTTATGGAAGTAATGCTCTTCCTTGACGTTCACCATGAGGGACTCTCGATTGGAACTCTTGGTAATTTTCATGTACCAATCATGCAATTCATACATTCTCGTTGGGAGGTTCTTGACCTCCTCAGGCTCGACCAAAGGTTGGCCGCGGACATATTTCCTTTTTATGACCTCCTCTCTAAGCGGAGACATGGGCTCGATCTCGAGGAGTTGTGCAACATTGATACCGAGCATTTGAGCCTGCCTTCTATGCTCGTCGGTTATTACCAGCTGACCGGTGCCGGTACTCTCATGTGTTGGTACAACAAGTAGGGGGATCGATTGTGTCGCCTGTTCTCCCAGCTGGGGAACGGTTTTCCCGCATTTTTTGCCAGCTGCTTGGCTCGAGCTCGAGCTCGACTCCTTCTGTAGTCGTGCTCGATGTGCCTTCCTGATTTGGTGCTCATAGTCTGAGTCAACAGGCTTGGGAGCTGGTGCTCTAGCCATACGAATAAAGTGGTCAACGACTTTCTCAGGCACTTTCTCCTTTGGCGGCGGTGGCGGTTTCGGTCCAAAATGGGCGTCCACTTGGGCCTTCACTATGGCTGTGTTTTGCTCCTCGGTCATGTCGTAAGGCCTCTGAGGAAGAGGAGTGAGGCTTGGACCATATTTATATCGCTTGCCTCCGCCTGTACCTCCTGTACTACCTCGACTCGTACCGCTACGCACCATAGCTGTGGCGGCTCTCTTCCCCGATTGCTGAGGCGGCGGAGACGGCTGACGTGGCTGAGTTGGAACAGGAGGAGTGGCCTGACGCTGTGCCGGACTTGAAGCAGGAGGAGTGCCCTAACGTGGTGTCGGACTTGAAGCAGGACGAGTGGTTTGACATTGTGCCGGACTTGAAGCAGGAGGAGTGGTCTGACGCTGTGCCGGACTTGAAGCAGGAGGAGTCGCCTGACGCTGTGCCGGACTTGGAGGAGGAGGAGTGGCCTGACGCGTTGGTGGACTTGGAGGAGCGGGAGTCTGCTGACGCGGTGGCTGACTTCGAGGAGGAGTCAGCTGACGCGGTGTCGGTGGCCTTCGAAAGATGATGCAATCCTTTCTTCATAGGATGATATGATGTTTGGCCTCTCCCAGTGTGTGCTCCTCGTCACCTCCAGGAATGTCAAGCTCTAGCCCCGAATATTGCTCCACCACCTCATCAACCACGACACGAGCATAGCCGGCTGGAATCGGGTTGCAATGGAAGGTTGCATCGGGGGAATTTGTATAACCAATGGCGTCCGCCACCTTCATGGATATGTTCTTCATTTTGAAGTGTTGCTCACAGTTAGTGCTCTCCATGATGTCATCCATAGGGTATCTCTCCAGCAGTGCGTCGCCCGGGGCGGAACCAACGCTGCTTCTCGGCATGGATGGGACGGTGCTATCCAATGTTGAATCATCCGCTAGCTGCTGCCGCTGCTGAGACCCCCTTTCCTGGCTAAGTGAGTCGATCTGCTGCTGCTGCCGCTGGAATTTGAGTGCCAAGTCCACATGCGCTGTTCTAGGCCTTGAAGGCGTTCTGCTACCTGCTTCCTCTGCTCCTCCTCGAGCTTCCTCTTCTTCTCCTCCTCCATCTTCCTTCTTGCACGGCTTCTGTAGTCGATGTTCCAGTCCGAAAAGCCCTCATACCACTGAACAACGCCCTTGCCTCGTGTTCTTCCCGGGTGTTCAGGATTTCCCAGAGCGCACGTAAGCTCGTCGTTCTCTCTGTTGGGCGTGAACACCCCCTTTCGAGCATCTTCTATTGCTTGAAGTAACTTATCTCCGGCTCCTTTTAGACTTGCCTTCTTCAGAACCAGGCCTGTCTTCGGGTCCAACACCCCCCATGCGCATAGAACCAAGTTCTGCACATGGGGGGCCAGCTCCTAGTAACTGGAGTGACCTCTGCATCCAGCATCTCTTGCTCAAACTTATCCCACTTAGGCATTGCCACTGCATAGCCACCTGGCCCCAGCCTATGGAACTGCTCCTTTTTTGCGGCATTGGCCTTGTTTTTTCTTGACCGTTCCTTAGATAATTCTTATTCCTTGAATTTCACGAAAGCGGGCCAGTGTTCTCTTTGCTTCTCCAGTGTTCCCTTGAATTCTGGAGTCTTCTTTCCTCCTTCGACGTACTTGGCCCATATAGTTTTCTTGTGGGTGTTGAATGCAATTGCCGTCTTCCTAAGAGCAGCGTCCTTGACTTTCTCCACATCTGCATCAGTGAAATGATCTGGTAGGGTGAAATGTTCCATGAGAGATTCCCAAAGCATTTTTTTGCTCTGTCGTCGACCCAAGTAAGATCTGGACGTTTCTTTGTTGGCTCTTTCCATTCTTGAATGGAGATCGGGAGTTGGTCCCTCACAAGAACTCCACACTGACGAATGAACTTGTCCGCAATGTTCTTAGGCGTGCTTGGTTTGACATTAGTTTTGATGGCATCGATGTTGTACTTTACACCCTCCTTCAACTTTTTACCCGGGCCTCACATTGTCCTGCTGCCTGTAGAAGCAGATTTGCTTGATCCAGAGGGCTGAAAGAAGAAAGATCGATTCATTAATATATCTTCAAATAAAAAAACATGTGATGATCACCAGATGCCTGCTTATATAAATATACCTCGCCGGTCTCTGTTATTTCAAGATCAACATTGTCGGCGTCATTATAATCATAATCATAGTTCATGACTTCATCAATTCGGTCGTCGCGATCGAATATCATATCATCACCCTCCCCGGTATTGTTCAGATATTGGGAGTCGTCATCTTCTTCATTCTGATCATCTGGCCCACGAGGGCTGCGTATGATCTCGAACAGGGTCTCTTCTCCCTCTCTGCCGGTATTGTCCGTCACAGCTTTTATTTAACTAATCCAGAAGAAATATAAAACAATTTAGTATTCAAATTACAATGCATGGATACAATCAATAAGGAAAAACTGAATCATAGTACATAATATGCATCATCTCGAATAATATATAATCTCGAATACATCGTCTCGAATAATATATAATCTTGAATACATCGTCTCAAATAATATATATAATCTCAAATACATCGTCTCGAATATTATATATCGAATACATCACTAGCTAGCTAGCTAATAAAGATCGAATACTACAGAAGAATCTAGGCCACTCGCGGTTCCTGAGGCGCGGGCGGTGGACACCCAAAGAGAAGGAACCATCACAAGATCATAGCTCCGGTCATCTCCCCAAAGAACCTGCCAGGTATTGGAGAACCTGACGTCCATAGCAGCCATGTAGCGACGGACGTGCTCGTCCTCCTCCCTGACACGACGACGCACCACCTCCGGCGGGGACGGCTCCCTCTGCACCGAACGTGGCCCACGCGAACGCCACCAAAGGAGATCAGGGTCGACGACGGGACCCGGGCCGGGTTCCTCACCAAGCGGCGCCCCCCTGAAGGTAGCACCTCCTAGTGCCAGCCCGGCGGAGCCCAGTCCCGGACATGGATCCTCTGAAGCAGGACGTCATTGCGAAGGGGTCGACGGCGAGGATGCGGGCCGGGCATCGTCGAAAACAAATACTATATGCAAATGTAACATTTTTAAATTATTGGATTCTGATTTCTTATATACAAATTCTAAATTTCTATAACTAAAATTATAAGAAACTAAAAAAACATCGATCATTGTCTAACAATTTGAAATTAATCTAATTCATCTAGCTAAAACTAACATTTCTTAAATTTCTAACATTTATATATAACTAACATTTCTATAACATTTATAACATCTATTTATATATTAAAAGTAATATAAGGTGAACCAGGAGCAAGGTAAATATGCTAGAAAATTGCACGTTAATTAGAAATTACTAGCCCTCGATCTGGTAAATCTTAAAAAATTGAATTATCTTAACCGTTAGATTTATGTAACATATATAATGCTGTGGGCCTCTAACGACTGTACGTGACACATCTGAACGCACACATGTTAAAGAAAATATATTTGGTAAATGGTGGGCCTCTTTAAAAATGGGATTACATGCACCAAAAAGGAGATTAACTGATGTACGTGCATGTTCAGAAAACAAAAGAACTCACGTACATGCACCAACTAAAAATTTTTATATATTAAAAGTAATATAAGGTGAACCAGGAGCAAGGTAAATATGCTAGAAAATTGCACGTTAATTAGAAATTACTAGCCCTCGATCTGGTAAATCTTAAAAAATAGAATTATCTTAACCGTTAGATTTATGTAACATATATAATGCCGTGGGCCTCCAACGACTGTACGTGACACATCTGAACGCACACATATTAAAGAAAATATATTTGGTAAATGGTGGGCCTCTTTAAAAATGGGATTACATGCACCAAAAAGGAGATTAACTGATGTACGTGCATGTTCAGAAAACAAAAGAACTCACGTACATGCACCAACTAAAAAAAATCACATACATGTTAACGGGAAAAGGATGAAATTTTCTCACGTATGTGCTCCCTTGGCTCCACCCGGTTGAAAAAATATACATCTAGAGGCCACTTTGTTTCCTCATCAAAAAAAAAAACTTAAGTTAAAAAGATTGCATGCATCCCAGCAGGGAAAAGAGTCAAAAAGAAGTCGGACTCTTCCTTACAAAAACAAGGAACGTGTTAAGTTGACTTCAAAGAAAAAAGGAACGTGTTAAGTTAAGAAAAAAACAAGGAACCTGTTAAGTTAGAAAAAAAACAAGGATCGTGTTGTCCTAGGAAAGATATGTGTCAGATTTTACAAAAAAAGAATACGCACACGTACGTTCGTGCACTTGCAAAATAGAAGAAAAAAAGGAACATCACGTTTGTATACACTTCGGCAACTCATTACATGACCATGTCTGATATACTCCTCTACTGCTTAATATTAGTGCCTAATAATTTATATTTAAAATTTAATTTACTGATCAAATATCCCCACTGTTTAAATTTTAATTTGGCACATTGTTTGGCTGTAGTATGAACCTAAATTTCCTCTTATTATTATATATCATGATAATAATCCAAAGGCTTTGTCCGAATGACAAGTCGTCTGGGTTACCGGCTAACCACGAAAAAGATAAATATGCTAGAGAATTCCACAATAATTAGAAATATCTAGCCTTTAATTATGTAAATCAGAAAATCACAACCGTTGGATTTACTTTAAAGGTAATTATCTCTAAATTACCCACCATTGTCAGTACGTAGAAAGATGTCCTGCTTCAATTCTCCCTTAATCACCAACCAATCGACAACACAAAACATACCTCAGTTGAAAAGAAAAAGACTGAACAAAAAAAGCAGAAAAAAGGACAAGATATATACACGCATGTACACGACAGCCAAGGCTTGAAACACATCAATAGATCAGGTGTCCGCCTCCCTTACACAGAATAAATTCTAGGGAATAAAATAATAGTGCAACCTAACCTTATACATACTATTCTATCCTCACGTCCCATGAGGTTTACTAGCCTACCGCCGCCGCATCATGCCATTCTCTCCGTTCAGCTCCGATGCTCTCCAGCACCCTCCTTGCAGCGCCACTACTCGCCTAGGGATATTGCTGGTCAGACCGTGGAGCTTAACCTGCTTCTTCTTC
The DNA here is from genome assembly GCF_018294505.1 of Triticum aestivum. NCBI lineage: Eukaryota > Viridiplantae > Streptophyta > Magnoliopsida > Poales > Poaceae > Triticum > Triticum aestivum. Next base: position 495,493,169 of record NC_057805.1, on the reverse strand, counting down.
AGCAAATATGGAACTGCTTTAGGCTCCTTCTCAAATCAGCACGTATGGGCCTCATTATACTGCAGCTCCTGGACCTCCTACAATTGATTGGCTATGACCGGTTGATCGATGTGCTGAAGTCCAGGTCTGTTTGTTGGTACATATGCTTTGGAAATAGGCCACTATGTTTGTACTTCAAAATTGTTTCTGTATTCTTGAGTGGTACATCCTTTTAAGCGCCAGTTTTTTATGTTAATTCATGCTGACAACACTTAACCTAGCCTTTCATGTTCACGTACTAAATACTGGAGCAAGTAAAAACAACATACCACTTAATTGCTCTGCAAGTTCTATATAGGAAAATTTGTCATGTTCTACGATCGCACCATCCCACCCTTCTCTCTTGGTATGGGCGCCAATTGAGGGATTGATAAAACTGAAACGAAGACGTCACAGGGCTGGAAGTACCGCTAGCCTGGTTCGCACTGCAACCTACCCAACGCCATCAGAAACCAGCAACTGAGACAGGCGTTGATCGATTCTCTCAAATTGCTCTCATGTAAGTAGTACCCCTTGCATGTGCGTACATACCTTTGTTCCATTCTCAAACTGATAGAACATGTACAATCGGTGCATGGCTATTTTTCATCACATGACATCCAGATAACAAGCATGAAAGGACTACATTGGAGCTTAAAAAACATTGCTTCCTGGCTAGAGTACCACTACCTATGGATTTGTCTCCATAGAATTTGTTCCCAAGATGTTATTTTAATTAACCTCTTTAGCTTTCTTCTGTTGCAAACCATGTGCATCATGGTATATACGTGACCATCTTGCACATGTATACACAAGAGGCTCAGACGGAGGGGCTGGATTCTGGATGAGGGAATATGAAGCAGGAGTGAGCGAAGAGTAAATAATGGTGGGAGTACCGATTGGTGTTCTGAAGAAAAATGCCATCCAAAGATTGATTAGTGTCATGGAAGATTAATGTCTGAATGTGAATATATATGTTACATTGGTTTGGGTCTTTTTGCGCTAATTGCACCTAAATTAGGTTCTTTTTTATTTCATATGGATACCTTATTTCAGTGAAAGTTCACAACCAACTTCGTAGGACAAATATAATTTTTGTTGTTGTTTCTGTTTTCCGCCACCAAAGCTCAGTTTGAACTCTCTAGAAATGGACAATGATTTATGCATTCTATATCTTCTTGATTGATTAGCCATGACAAGGAAATAAAAGGATTGAATGATATAGCATAACTTTGGAACGATCTGTTCGTAGAGGTTACTACAAATTAGAGTAGTGCCATCTAATACATGATGTAACTCTCCTCAAGTTTGATGTTGTTGAGCTAATTTACAAAAAAAAAAAAACTCATCATTATTGGATGTTCTTAACAGCTGAAGAACAAGTTGGGGTCGAACTAATGGATTTTACACTTTTACATTAAAGGTTTGGCTAAAGCTAGCAGGTGTTTTTAAACCTGAATTTTTTTCCTCCGGAATTTCTTTGTATTTTCTTATTGACACTATTTATACAATCATGCGAGAAAGATTAGCTAAAGCTGTTTGTAGATACGTTGAAACCTGAAAAGCTTCTTTGGTTATCCTTTTAATAGTTCTACCTTTATTTTCTCATAGGTCTTAATTCTTAGGTAATACCAAGATGCATTGTGGTAGTGTACATGTGTTAAATTCGGGTTGTTCTTCACAATTTGCGACAAAATTTAGCTCACACTACATTTAAATATGTTGAAATGTGAAAGCTTCTTTTCTTCTCCTTTCTACACCTTGCATCCGATTGCATCCCTTTAGCTATCCAACATTTTGTACTACATGTAGAGATTAGGAAGTTCATCATAGTTTGTCTATTTCCGTGCTAATAAATGTATGAAATCTGCATTTCCAAGCTACTAGGACAAGCAAAAAATAATAATTTTACTATAGGTTTCAAAAACAGCAGTTCCGAATTGCACTTTATTTATTTGTGAAAGTGATCACATTTTGTTTCATTTTTCTATAGACAAATCTACTAATACATTCTCACGATAAAACTATAAAAGTTCTAGCCCACACATTGGGCGGGCCAACCAGCTAGTTTTTATAAAAACATAAAAAACAGAAAAAAAAAACCTTTGACATTATATATATTATAACTAACATTTCTATATACTATTTGACATTAATCTAATCTAATTAATTAATTCATCTAAAACTTTGTATGAAAAACAGAAAAAACTAAAAACAGAAAAATTGTGTGTGTGTGTGCGCGTGTAGTGTGTGTGTGTGTGTGCGCGCGCGTGTGCGCACTAGCTACGGCCAGCGCCGGCGGCACGGTGTGGCTTAGATTGGAGGGAGGAGAGGGGCCGGGGGAGGGGCTCACAGCGCGCGCGGGCGAGGTCGAGGCGACGGCGACGACAAGGTCCAAGGCGACGACGACGGCGAGGTCCAAGGCGACCGCGATGGGGACGGGCCGGCGACGGGGGCGGCGCGGAGTCAATGGGGACGACGCGACGAGGACGGGGGCGGCGCGGAGTCGACGGGGACGGCGCGACAGGGGCGGCGACGGCGCGGGACGGGACGGCGGCAGAGAGAAGTGGGAGATGAGAAACTGAATTTTTTTGAAGTGTTTCTTATATAGGAGGCACCTTTAGTACCGGCTGGAGGCACCTTTAGTACCGGTTGGAGCCACCAACCGGTACTAAACGCCTGTTTTGGCCAGGCCAAGCGGCGGGATGGGTAGGCCTTTAGTACCGCGTGGTGGCTCCAACCGGTACTAAAGACCCCCCCCCCCTTTAGTACCGGTTGGAGCCACGACCCGGTACTAAAGGGGTGCCCTGCGAGGCGAGGGGCGCAGAAGTTTAGTCCCACCTCGCTAGCCGAGGGGCGCTCGCACCTGCTTATAAGCCCCGCCGCCGCTGCTGTCTCGAGCTCCTCTCTAAAGCAGGCCTTCTGGGCCTACCTCTGTTGCGACGCCCTGTTGGGCCTACTGGTCTAGCGGGCCTGCATCCTGGCCCAAGTATAATTTGGGTTTCTAGTCGTATGCAGGCCGCTGTGGCCCAGTAGGTGGGCTTTTTTCATTTAGTTTTTTTTCTTTTTTTCTTTTCTGCTTTATTTATTTTGTTTTATTTATTTTGTTTTATTTATTTTTTAGTTGTTTTTTTGCTGTATTTAGAGTTTCTTTGTGAATATTTTTGCTTTAGGTACAAAAAATTACAAATTTTTTGTTAGTGCCGGTAGTTTTCAAATTTGAATAGTTTAAATTTTGAATTATTTAAAATTTGTGTGAATCACTAGTTCGTGAATAACTTAACTTTAAAAATAGATTTTTCAGTGATTCTTTTTCCTTATGTTTAATATTAGTGTGTTTTATCATCATATTCAATTTGGTAATACCTAGGTTATTTAAAAAATGAAATGCATTTGCAACAGATGAGTTTTCGTTCGAAACCCTGATACTTCAAAAGAGATTGTCCATCTTGTACACGAAGTGCATCTAGTTTTTGCCGTAACCCTCTCTACTTTTTTGCACATGCTATGTGGGTGAAATTATGATACCATGCCAACTTTCAACCTTTTCTGAGTTCATTTGAAGTTTTTTTCAATTTCAGGGTCGTTTAGCTGAAAAAATCCGTAAATGCATGAAAGAATTTGTTTGCACATAAAATTTCTTCGCGTTTCAAATGCAAAACACATAACTACCCTAACTATTATAGAGATTCCCTCCTGGGTGTGAAACACAGAAGAAAGTGATGATAGTGAAGCCGATCGCATCCCAGATCTTTGGGTGTGAAACTTTTTCTTCGCGTGTGTCCCTTTGCGCCGTAACCATGTAAAATCTTCATCATTTAACTGGATGCTCGGGTGAATATTCACTGCGAATGGAGCAATTTTATCAAACTTTTCATAATCTTCTGACATGTCTGTCTTGTCATCCACTCCCACGATCTTTCTCTTCCTAGAAAGAACTATGTGGCGCTTTGGCTCATCGTATGATGCATTCGCTTCCTCATCCTTTCTTTTTCTCGGCTTGGTAGACATGTCCTTCACATAGAAAACCTGTGCCACATCATTGGCTAGGACGAATGGTTCGTCTGCATACGCAAGATTGTTGAGATCCACTGTTGTCATGCCATGGGGACCAAGGACCAGAGGGGAAACCCTTCTCCCATCTAGGGAGGAGGTCAAGGAAGAAGGAAGAAGGAGGGGCCCCCTCTCCCCCGCTCTTCCGGTGGCGCCGGAACGCTGCCGTGGCCACCATCATCATCACCGCAATCTTCACCAACAACTTCGCCGCCAATTTCACCAACTCTTCCCCCCTCTATGCAGCGGTGTAACCTCTCTCTTACCCGTTGTAATCTCTACTTAAACATGGTGCTCAACGCTATATATTATTTCCCAATGATGTATGGCTATCCTATGATGTTTGAGTAGATTCGTTTTGTCCTATGGGTTATTTGATGATCAAGATTGGTTTGAGTTGCATGTTTTATTATTGGTGCTGTCCTATGGTGCTCTCCGTGTCGCGCAAGCGTGAGGGATCCCCGCTGTAGGGTGTTGCAATACGTTCATGATTCGCTTATAGTGGGTTGCGTGAGTGACTGAAACACAAACCCGAGTAAGGGGGTTGTTGCGTATGGGATAAAGAGGACTTGATGATGGTTGTGTTTTACCTTAATGATCTTTAGTAGTTGCGGATGCTTGCTAGAGTTCCAATCATAAGTGCATATGATCCAAGTAGAGAAAGTATGTTAGCTTATGCCTCTCCTTCAAATAAAATTGCAATAATGATTACCGGTCTAGTTATCGATTGCCTAGGGACAAATAACTTTCTCGTGACAAAAAGCTCTCTACTAAAACTAATTTAGTTGTGTCTTTATCTAAACAGCCCCTACTTTTTATTTAGGCGCTCTTTATTATCTTGCAAACCTATCCAAAAACACCTACAAAGTACTTCTAGTTGCATACTTGTTCTAGGTAAAGCAAACCTCAAGCGTGCGTAGAGTTGTATCGGTGGTCGATAGAACTTGAGGGAATATTTGTTCTACCTTTAGCTCCACGTTGGGTTCGACACTCTTACTTATCGAAACAGGCTACAATTGATCCCCTATACTTGTGGGTTATCACGCGTCCATCAGCGTCATTCAGAACAGGTTGTCCGCCGGGACCCTTTCCAAAGACTACCTTCAAATCCTTCACTATATCATGTACATCAGCACCAGTACGGTGGCGAGGCTTCGTCCGGTGATCCGCCTCACCTTTGAAATGCTTGCCTTTCTTTCTTATGTGATGCCTGCTCAGAAGAAATCGACGATGTCCCAGGTACACATTCTTCCTACAATTATCCAAATATATAGTATCGGCATCATCCAAACAGTGCATGCGCGGTATCCCTTGTTTGTCTATCCTGAAAGGTTACTAAGAGCAGGCCAATCATTGATGGTCACGAACAGCAACGCCTTTAGGTCAAATTCTTCTTGTCCGTGCTCATCCCACGCACGTACACCTGTTCCATTCCACTGCTGTAAGAGTTCTTCAACTAATGGCCTTAGGTACACATCAATGTCGTTGCCGGGTTGCTTAGGGCCTTGGATGAGCACTGGCATCATAATGAACTTCCGCTTCATGCACAACCAAGGAGGAAGGTTATACATACATAGAGTCACATGCCATGTGTTATGGTTGCTGCCCTACTCCCTCAAAAGTATTAATGCCATCTGCGCTTAGACCAAACCATACGTTCCTTGCGTCACCTGCAAACTCCTCCCTGTACTTTCTCTCGATTTTTCTCCACTGCGACCCGTCAGCGGGTACTCTCAACTTTCCGTCTTTCTTACGGTCTTCTCTATGCCATCGCATCGCCATGGCATGCTCTTTGTTTTGGAAGAAATGTTTCAACCGTGGTATTATAGGAGCATACCACATCACCTTGGCAGGAATCTTTTTCCTGGGGCGCTCGCCCTCGACATCACCAGGGTCATCGCGGCTGATCTTATAGCGCAATGCACCGCATACCGGGCATGCATTCAAATCCTCGTACTCACCGCGGTAGAGGATGCAGTCATTAGGGCATGCATGTATCATCTGCACCTCTAACACTAGAGGGCAGACAGCCTTCTTTGCTTCATACGTACTCTCGGACAATTCATTGTCCTTTGGAAGCATATTTTTTATCATTACCAGCAACTTTCCAAATCCCTTGTCAGATACACCATTCTCCGCCTTCCATTGCAGCAATTCCAGTGTGGTGCCGAACTTTTTCTTGTCAGCTTCGCAATTCATGTACAACAATTTCTTGTGATCCTCTAACATGCGCGGCAACTTCTTCTTCTCCAAATCACTTGTGCAGTTTCTCTTTGCATCGGCAATGGCCCGACCTAGATCATCAGCGGGCTCATCTGATGCCTCTTCTTCAGCTTCTTCCCGCATTGCCGGCTCAGCTTCTTCCCCCATTGTTGTATCATCGTATTCAGGGAACCCATGGCCATGATAGCTGTCGTCGTCCTCTTCTTCTTCATTGTCTTCCATCATAACCCCTCTTTCTCCGTTCTTGGTCCAAACATTATAGTGGGGCATGAAACCAGACTCAAACAGGTGGATGTGAATGGTTCTTGAGTTAGAGTAATTGTGATCATTCTTACAGCCAGCACATGGACAAGGCATAAAACCATCCGCCCGCTTGTTTCCCTCAGCCGCAAGTAGAAAAGTATGCACGCCATTAATGAACTCGGGAGAGCATCGGTCATCGTACATCCATTGTCGGCTCATCTTCATTACACAACACCGAAAAGACCAAATTATTACAAGTTCATACATAAAGTTCATACAACACTTAAATGCAACAAACAAATAACTCTCTAGCTAAAGCATTTAAATGTAACAACAAATGCGATCAAGATCGCAAATAAGGTAACAATTGATCCAACAGCATAATGATACCAAGCCTCACTATCAATGGCATATTTTCTAATCTTTCTAATCTTCAAGCGCATTTTCTCCATCTTGATCTTGTGATCATCGACGACATCGGCAACATGCAACTCCAATTCCATCTTCTCCTCCTCGATTCTTTTCAATTTTTCTTTCAAATACTTGTTTTCTCTTTCAACTAAATTTAACCTCTCGACAATAGGGTCGGTTGGAATTTCCGGTTCACATACCTCCTAGATAAAAATATCTATGTCAACTTGATGGGCATAATTTGTCATAAACACGAAATGCAACAAATAGTTTTAAAAGAGAATATACCACATCCGAATCATAACACGGACGAGGGCCGATGGGGACGGATATCAAAACCATGGCACTATGTATAACAAACAACGTATGGGTAAGATAATTATACGAGTAACTATATATCCAAATCACACGAACATGAATTTTTTATATAAAAAAGATAAGAACAAGAGGCTCACCACAAGGTGGTGCCGGCGACGGGATGGTGCGGGCGATCGACGGTGGTTACGACGGAGATTTAGAAGGCACTAAGTAAACCACACCTACATATGCAAACTAAGTGTTATTTTGACCTCAAATTGCATATAAATCAAATACTACCACATATAATTCTTCCCAAATTAGTAAAACCCACAAATTAATCACTATATAAACCATTACAAGAGCTAATCTAGCAATGACAGATGATAGGACAAAGTTGCTAACCTTTGTGATCATTTGAATGGATGGGGGCCTTCAAATCTTGACAAAATTTGGGCAAAATTTGTGATGAGCTCGAGAGGAAGAAGGGAAGAACAGAGAGGAGAGGGGAAAGGGGGGAGAACAGAGTGCGGGTGGACGAAGGATTTATATAGGACGACCTTTAGTACCGGTTCGTGGCACGAACCTGTACTAAAGGTGCTGGAGGGGCCCCAGACTGCAACATCCTGCCACCACTCTCTTTAGTACCGGCTCGTGGCACGAACCGGTGTTAAAAGTTCTGAATGAACCGGTACTAATGAGAGCGGCCCGCCTAGCCGTTGGAACCGGCACTAATGGTCAGATTAGTGCCGGCTCAAATTCAAACCGGGACTAATGAGCTGAACATTTGACCCTTTTTCTACTAGTGGAAGGCACTCCTCCACTCGTTGGCGTCGATCTCCTCGTCCTCGTCGCCCACCTTGACACCCTCCGCGCCGCCGTCCTCGCCGCCTTCGACCTCGTCATCGGAGGAGAGCGCGATAACCTCGTCGCCCTCCGCGCCGGCAAAGATCGCCTGCTACGCCTCCACGAGCTCTGGGTGCTGCCGGCGAAGCTCTTGCATGTAGGCCTCGGCGGCGGCCTCAGCCCCGAGGCGCTCCCACGCCTCGCGGTCCTCCCGCGCCATATCCGAGCTCACCACCCCTGGCTCCGGTGGAACGAGCTGGACCGGACGTGTGCTAAAGGGGAAATTCATCCTAGCCACCGCGCCGTGGTAGCGGACCTGCCAGCGGTTGTATTCCATGGCCGCGAGCTCGGCCGTGTGGAAGCTACCGAGCCACCGGCGGGTGTGGGTCTCCCGATCTGTAATCTCGGCGACCCACGTCCCCCACCGCCGCCGCCGGACCCCGAGGTAGGACCTCGTCGGCTGCCGGGTCCGAGGGAGGACGGGGAAGTCCTCGAACCGGCGTAGGGGCGCGGCGGCGGGCGGATCGGGGGACCGGCGACATCGGATCACTACTAGGGAAAACCCTAGTAGTAGCGCTTGAAATATGCATAGCAGTAGCGCTGGGTCCAGCGCTACTGCTAGCGCGCTACAGCTAAGTTGTAGCTATAGCGTTGGTATGGGCAGCGCTACTGGTAAGTATTGTTAGCAGTAGCGCTTCCTGGACCAGCGCTACTGATAACTATCTGTAGCGCTTGTTCATATGAAGCACTGCTGCTAAGCCAGCACTATTGCTAGGTGCTTTCCAGCGCTACTGCTAATGTTCCTGCTTTCGCCGATCTGCACCCCCCTACGTATTTGTGTTGTATTTATACATGCTCTATACAATAGTTTCATCAGATCATACTAAACATACACTATTCTCATCATATCATAGACATATAGTAGTCCGATCATACCATCATCATCATCATCATCATCATCATTCAACACAAATATCATCACATCTCGAAAATAGTGATACACAAGTGCGATAATGTCATGTCTCGAATAAGTGCAACTGCATGGTCATGGCACACACACATTTCATCATCTCTATCTAAACCATGATGTAGAAGAGAAGAGCGACCAGTATGAGCAAGAGCGCGACTATGTAGTACTGGCGGTCCCGCCCCTACTCATGCTGGAGTGTCCACCTCAAGTAACTACTTTCCGCTTCAGTTCTGCTGTCGAGCCCACTATGGCTAGCACCCGGGTACCTGTGCACCTGGGCCTGAGTGGCTGGCCAGTGGCCGTAGACTCCTGGAACCCTCCCAACGTACACGGCGTAGTAGCCCTTCACCATCTCTAATCTATGTACCTGCATCGTGAGTTGATGAATTGAACGATAATATGCAACACAATGTACTTAAGAAAACAAAGAGGCATAATTAGCAAAATACAAGCAACCAATAGTAAACATAAATGACAAAGTTCCTCATACCCAAACTAATTAACTAGAGCGATCTACGCTAGTTCAGGACCACCGTTTAGTTACATCACATAGTTTCGCCGCGCATAAATTCAAAGTTTTGCCATAGAAAGACAGTAGTGACACATTGTCATCAACAATCAGTCCTCCATGTTGGCAGTCCAATCTTCATAGTCACGGAGGAAGCACCCGAGCTTCTTGAAAGGCTTCAGGTCTAGACGTTGAGCCAGTAGCAGTGCTCGGACATCTTCCCACGTGATTGGCCCATGGTAGAACATCCCTGTTGGTTCGAGGAACTGCTTCATGATCACTTGGCAAGTTCACACTGTACGTGATAAACTCAGCTCTAATTCGATGATCCGGTGTCGTTCCTATGCTTGTTGCCCAGTTGACAATCTCGGCATCATTGGTAGTAGGTGACATGCGAAGGCGTTGATTATTCCTTCTGTACTTGAGCAGGTGATGCATGAGGTAGAATCCATCAGCCATACTGGTGTGCGGTTGCTGGATGCAGCAGAAGTCGCTCTTATGACCGAAAGCCGGCCCGCGATTCATGTACTTTTTCACCTTGATAAATCCACCAGACAGGCTGAAGGTTAACAGGGCACTATCAAGAATACTCTTTATGTGTTTGTCATCCTTTTTCCTAAGGTTCTTCGATGAGTCCAAGTACATCGCACGGGAGTATTCCGGGGACAGAACGATGAGGACGGAGCCCCCCCCCCCCCCCCCGCTGCGCAAATTAAGTACACCTCAAATTAGCCTCCATGCTTGCAAAGGAATGATTAACACTTACGAAAGGATATGTGCGGATGACTTACATGGGATGATAAGGCAATAGAATCACTTCCTTGTCCTTACTAGCGATCATGAATTCGCCGAGGTACTTGCTCGCATAGTCATGGTGCTCTTTGCAAACTGCCAGGAAGCTCTCGTGCCGATAGAACGGGTCCGCGACGCAGATATATTTGATGTTCTCGACCCTGATGAAGTAGTTCAGATACAGCGCATACATGCGGATGAACTGGAAATCCAGCTTGCTTATGTGGAACATGTCGTAGATGTAGTCAAATCGCAGGATGAACTTATTCGCGGGCCATCTCTCGACGTACAACTTCCCACCCGGCACCTGAGTCGTGTAAAGCGGGTATCCTGGTTTTTCCGCGACCAGAAGGCTTTTCTCTCTGGCCAGCACATCTTCATGGAGTCTCCTTAGATCATTGTTCAGCATGTGCTGTAGCGCTTTCGCAGGTAGGATCGGCTGGCTGGCGACATGGAAGCGTTGCGCACCTTCGACAGGTATTCTGTCTACCACCCGGGGCTCCAGAGGCGGCTGGCTGCTTGAAGCAGCTCTGGCTCCTTTAGGGCCTTTCTTGTCCGGTCTCCTCCTTTGCTTCTTCGTGGGTGGAGATAGTGAGCCCACCATACCTTCCCTAACCACCACCCCCAATGTCGTCGGGCTAATCAGTGGACGGGCCTTGGGGTGTTGCTGGGTACAGGCGGCATCTAGAGGCGTCTCCCTGTGAGGATCGCTTGAAGAGAGACTTTTTGCATTCTGCCTTAGGACGTTCCGGCTCCGGCAAATCAGGAAGCATCAAGTCATCATCTCCACGCTCATAGTCTAAGTCTTCGCCGTCCTGAGCCATCAATCCTCCATCAGCATAGGCGGTATTGAAATACTTGTCTGGGTCATCATCATCATCCTCCATGTCATCATCAACATTAGCTTGTTTAACAGGTGGGGCTACATCATCTGGCACTAATGGAGACTCTCCCTCGCGTCATCCACTATCACTCGCCACGACAGGTGCAGGTAATGTGGTAGGTGGGGTGGTGTTCATACCTTCTTGAGAAGGTGGCGTTGGCCTGATACTGGGCGCCTCGAGACGAAGAAGAGACTTCGGCCAAGGCAAGAACCAGCCCTTGCATGCGCCAATCATCTTAGGGGTCTCGTTGTCATCGACTGGTACCGGAGGAGGCAAATCCTCGAAGCCCGCAAAGACACTGGCCATGTTAACCTTGAAGACGCCATCGGGCATCTCTCGATTGTGGAACATGCGGTCCTTTGGCTTCACGATCGTTGCCTTTCCCACGGCCACCTTCTGGCCCTTGATGTCATAGAGTACGATGCCGTCCTACGAAGGAGACATGTCTGCGATGTCAAACATCCGAAAGGCAACAGAAACGGAAGACTATAGACATGCTGGTGAAAAGGGTATGACGCGTAGTTACCGTGAGGGCGTCGAGCTCAGCCAGCGATGAAGGCCCACCGAGCATGCAAGAGACAGAGGTCGAGCTGCTATGAACAGGAGCAGGACCTTTTGTGGTTGCTTGAGCAGGTGCTGGTGCTGTGGTGTTTGCCGAATTCCTCCCGACAAAGCTGGGAATGGGAAAGTCCTCCGGCCGTGCATTTGGATTGTTCTTCGTGAAATCGTAAAGTGCCGGAATCAAGCTGACCACCGCGTCAGTGACTGCTGCACGGATGGCCGCGAGCAACTCTTCTTTGGTCTCAGCTTTTGTCTTATTGACCGCAATCGCGACCTTCTCGTCGATGCTTTGCTCAGTGACGACTGACCGTCTCTTCCTTCTTTCCTCTGGCTCCTCGGGGTAGCACGTCTTCTACGAGGCACCATCTCCGACGCCGTGCACACGTCCATAGGACAGCGGCTTGTCCACCGGGACCTTTTTCAGTATGTTCAGGGCCCGGTTGAATGAGGTGTCCCACTTGGGCCTCGCCGACGACTGTGACGACTCGTCGCTTTCGGCTGCCTTTTGGTGCTGCTCTTTCTGCAAAAGGAACGTGGATGGTTTACTAATGTGACAAAACGTGCAATCGAATTGATTGGAAGCTAATATGATAATGTGGTAATATAACAATTACCAGAAGTCTCATGAACTCCCTCGTGTTCGGGTCCATGTAGAAGATCTTTTTGACTTTGTCCCATTTGTACTGGGCCCTGATCCAGTCATGCTCCGGTGGGTCGGTGAACTCTGCCAAGGGGTCTGTGATTCCGCGACTTTCACGTTCGGCGTCCTCCTTGTCCCATACATGCCTCTTCCCCTCGTAACCATGGCTTCCGAGGCGGTGGGGAGGCGTGTTCCTGGCCTGGAGCACCTTCATTTTCTATGACTTTGCCTTGACACTTTCTTTACCGCAATTCTCCTTGAATTTTGCAAAGCCCTCTTCTGTTATTGACGGATTATCAGCATGTATCTTGAACCATGATTCATTCTTCGCAATCGCTTTTTTCACCCGCACTTTCCAGGAGGACAAGTCGTTAGTAAACGTCACCATCGTCTTGTCGTTTATCTTTGTCATGGCGATGTCTTCCCACGGGTCTTTATATTTTTCTTCATTCTGGCCAGACAACAAGTACCTATTGTGCAACTTCTTTAGGAGCATGTTCTCCATATGTGGTATCTGCCTCAACCTATCGTCGTTGATGTTGGCGGTTTCCCTGAGGATGCATCCAAGTGGATTGCCCCAGCACGAGTGCGCTTCCTCCGGCTCCGTTGGCTCTAACTTCTTGGGGTGCATCTCCGTGACCACAATTTGTTCGATGCCAAGCTCGTTTCGTCTTCGTGTCCTCTTCTTCTTCGGTGCTTTACCGGCTACGACAGCATCGTTGCCGGTCTCGGGGGTGGTGTCGGTGCCGGTGCCGGTGTCGGCGTCGGTGTCGGGGTTGGTGCCACAGCCGCCACCATGCAACCCCATCTGGTGTTCGTCCAGGTAATCGAAATAGTGATTTGCTGCCTCGACGGGGTCTTCGAGGCGAGCAGAACCACCCACGACTTCGGCGTCGGTAGACATGTTTCCTATTGATCAACAATTGTAAACAAAAGATATAATGAAGAGGAAAAAGGGGCCTATGTTTGGTCGGAATGTTGATTCATTCCCCTTCTAGCAAATCCCGGGGACTCCATATGTCCTAGTTTCTAGCACAAGTCATGCCGAAAATCACGGAAATTTTCGGCATGACCTTTGCTAAAAAGTGGACATATGGAGCGCCTGAATTTGCCAGAACGGAAATGAATCAACATTATGGCAAAACATAGGCCACTCAGATACTTTTCGACAAATGGCACAAGTTCATATAACAGATTTGATGTTATCTCAAGAGAACATGGCAACATTATATGACTGATTTCCAGGACTTAGCAAATTAACCAAGTGTTAAAAACAACAACATTGTATAGACTATATGCTCCTAAAACATCATCTAGGGTTTGATGTGCTACTGCCCTAAACAAATTTGCCCTAGCTAAATTTGCTCATTTGCTAAAAAAATTGGCCCTAGCTATATTTGCTACTACCCTAATTAGCTACAGTTTTTTATAAATTTTTGCTACTATTTCTATAGCTAATTTATATACCTACAAAAACTAATTAGCTACTGTTTTTTATAAATTTTAGCTACTGTTTTTTATACCTACAAAAACCATTTTGCTACTGTTTTTTATAAATTTCCCTAAACTAAATTGCCCTAAACTAAATTGCACTAAACTAAATTTTCTAAATTTCCTAAACTAAATTGCCCTAAACGACATCACCCTAAACTAAATTGCACTAAACTAAATTTGCTAAATTGCCCTAAACTAAATTGCTCTCTCTCTCTTCTATATATCCTAGCTAGGGTTCATACATCCAACACTTAGCTAGGCTAAATTCAAATTAGAGAGAGAGCAGAGAGAGAGAGAGGAGGGCAGGGGAGAGGAGAGGGAGAGGCTTACGGGGTAGTGTAGAGGGCGGCGGCGTCGAGGTCGAGGGCGGCGGCTAGGTCGAGGGCAGGCGCAGGGGAGATGGCCGGCGAGGTCGAGGGCGGGCGCAGGGGCGACGACCGGTGGTGAGGTCGAGGGCAGGCGTAGGGGCGACTGCCGGTGGCGGCGAGGTCGTGAGGGTGTCGACGGCGGGCGCAGGGGCGACGGCGAGGTCGCGAGGGCGTCGACAGTGGGCGGAGCGGCGAGGTGGAGATGGGGGGAATAGGACTTGGTGAAATTTTGTGAGCCCGCGCGGCGGGGGTTAACTCACAATAGCGGTAGCGCTTCTTTACAAACAAGTGCTATCGCTAAGTTAGCTATAGCGCTTGTTTGTAAAGCAGCGCTACCGCAATCTTTTCCATTTTTTATTTTTTTATTCTAAAATACTTAGCTATAGCGCTGGTCCATAGACAAGCGCTACTACTATTTTTCTTTTTTATTTATTAATTTCCCTTTCTATTTTTTAGTTTTCTTTTATTATTTTCCTTTTGTTTTTTATTTATTATTTTCCTTTTCTTTTATGTTTACTTTTCTTTTTCTTTTGTACTGCTTTCTCCCTTTTTTTGTTTTTCTCCCGACGACGGCGTCTCCCTCTACCCCACTGCGCGAATATCACCGGAACCATGCATCTGGTGGTAACATATCAGTTGATCGATAACGGTTAATTAAGTGCGTACACAAAATAGATACATACATACATACATATATATATATGTAGGTTTCTGATCAGCTGCGTCGACGACGTTTCACATTGAGCTTCTTCCCTTTCTTGTTCATTGCCGAGTAATTGAGCCCCTCCTTGTGACTTTTGCGGAGCCATGGAGTACGATCTTTCTTAGGTAATGTAGTATTGATTCTTCTTTTCATGTATGCTTCATCGTCACCGTCATCTTCCCTCATCGGGTTGCCGTATTGGTCGTAGTCTTCCTCGTTGGCGACTCCATCCATTCCGACGATGCTCCTTTTGGATCTCCTCACGACACAACACGACTGGCATTGTGTCACGTGCTTAGCATGTACCCATGGCTCATTTTTGGCGATGACGTTAACGTTCACGGGAGTGCTCTTCGCGTCGGGTATAGACATGGTGGTGAAATACCTGTTTTCTCTTACGACGTCCTTGGCCCTGTCAAAGTTCGTCTTGAGCATCCCCTTATCACGGTACTTCTGACACGGAACATCGTCGCATCATGCATTCCAGCATAGTCAAGCTCCCAGATCTCTTCGACCCTTCCATAGAATCTTTCAGTTGTGCCGTTGGCGTCGGTCACGCATTGAATTGTCACCCCGGAGTTCTGGTAATCACTGTCCATGTCTTTGGCCTCCGTGTAGAATGTGTACCCATTGATATCGTAGGACTGATAGGTCGCGAGCTTGGGCGCGGGGCCATGTGCTAAGGCGTGTATGAGCAATCCGTCCGAACTGCCCTCTTTCGGGGGATTTTCAAGAACTTGATGTTTAAACCAGCGCAAGAACGTGGCGTTGTGCTCTACAGTAACTTCGTCGTCCGTCTTGAGCATCCCCTTATCACGGTACTTCTTTGCGATGGTTTCTTTGTGCTGTGCCACATAATCATCTACCACATCTAGGTGTTCTAGCACTACTAAGTTAGCCCTGTCAAAGTTGTTTCGTCTACCCGAGTAGTCCACATGCAATTCCCTCCGGCCGTTTTTGTGACCATCTCCTTCGAGCTTCCCATCGTGCTTCTTGACGGGCAAACCAGCAACAGGGTCTCCAACGCTTATATAATTCTTGCAAAAGGAGACGCACTCATGCGTCAGATACCCCTGGACGCTGCTCCCTTTGGGACGGGACATGTTACGAACGAATCCTTTGATGACCCCATTCATCCTCTCGAACGGCATCATGCTGTGAAGGAATGTCTGCCCGAGGTCGATGATGTCGTCCACGATGTGGGCACACAGATGCACCATGATGTCAAAGAACGTGGGCAGGAAGTACATCTCAAGCTCACATAGTATGACAACGATCTCTTCCTATAGCCTTCGGAGCTGCTTCACACTTATGGACTTTCGAGATATAAAGTCGAAGAAGTTGCAGAGACCAGTAAGCGTGTCACGGACGTGCTTCTCCATTATCCCTCTAATGGCAACCGGGAGTATCTGTGTCATCATCACGTGACAGTCATGAGACTTCATCCCGCTGAACCTTTTCTTCTTGGGGTCTAGAAATCTGCTTATCTTCCCACAGTAACCGGAACTGACTTTGATTCCCATAAGGCACTTGATGAATTGATCGATCTCCTTCGCACTTAAGGTGAAGCAAGAAGGGAGGCAATAATTCTCCATTTTGTTGACTTTTCTGCCCCTTTCCCCCTCCTCCGTCTCCTTCTCTGTCTCCTCCATCAACTTTTTACGGTGGAGATCTTTCCTGATCTTCAAATCTTCCAAATATTTCCTTGCCTTTGGCCCATCCTTGGTCTTCTCCGGCATGTTCATCAGTGTGCCAAGCAAGCTCTCGAGGACATTCTTCGTGATATGTATTGGATCAAGGCAATGACGCGTGTCATGATTGGGCCAGTACTCCAAGTCCCAGAAAATATACCTCGTTTTCCATACCTTCAGCAGCGGCTCCAGCGCCTTTTTGATCTTTCCCTGCGCGGGGCATTGTTCCTAGTTTCTCAACAGCTGGTCGATTTCGGCGCCGCTCCTCTTACGTGGAGGTCCTCGAAGCTCAGCTAACCCATTGAATAGATCTCCACGCTTTCTCCACGGTCATCCTTCTCAAGCCATCTACGTTGCCCCATGTACACGATTTTCTCGGACCCGCCATCTTTTGTTGACGTAAGCTGCTGAGACGTTGTATCATCCATGCACCTCGTGCATCTGCAGTATCCGTGGCACACCTGGCCTGAGGTGTACCCGTAACCGAGATAGTCGTGCACCGTCCTCATCAGCGTGGCTCTCATATGGAAATATTCTCCTTTGCTGGCGTCCCATGTCCATGCCGGTGTTTTCCATAACGTGTCTAGCTCCTCTTGCAGAAGCCCCATATACAGGTTAATATTGTTTCCCGGTTGTTTCAGCCCTTGAATCAGCATGCTCATGTGTATGTACTTTGTCTTCATACACTTCCATAGGGGGAGGTTGTACATCCATACAAACACGGGCCATGTGCTGTGGTTGGTGTTCTAGTTTCCAAATGGATTCATGCCATCGGTACTCGCACCAAGCACGATGTTCCTTGGATCTTCTAGATCAAATCCATATACGGCATTGAATGCTCTCCACTGGCTACCATCTACGAGGTGTCTCAGCCTCGGATCATCCCCATCATCGGGCTTCTTCCTCTCCACGTGCCAGCGCATGAGCTTTGCTTCCTTAGGATCTACGAAATACCACTGCAGACGGGGAGTGAGCGGAAAGTACCATACAACTTTCTGAGGAGCTTTCTTTCCTGCCTTCTTGTATCGAGAAGCATTGCACACTAGACAGCTGGTTTTCTCCGCGTGCTCCCCCCGATAAATGATGCAATCGTTGATGCATGTGTGGTACCTAATGTGCGGCAAGTCAAAAGGGCAAACGATTTTCTTGGCCTCCTCGACACTAGTAGGACACAGGTTACCCGTGGGAAGAACTTTATTATGTAGAAACTTCAAATGCTCATCGAGGCTTTTGTCTGTCCATTTGTTTTTGGCCTTCACCTTTAGAAGTTCGAGCGTGAAACTCAAGCGGGTCACCTCGGGATCGCGACCGTCATACAATGGAGTCCTCGAGTCTACTTCAAGTTGCGCCAGCTTGGCTTCCTCTCTAGAAGCAGCTCTCTCGCTAGTCGTACTCCTGCGAAGGAGGTCTCGAACATGAGGGTCCTGCACGACTCCACTTAGTAGCATCGAAGACTGCGGCGTGACCGCCGCCTCTTCTTTGCCATGTCCGGACTCTTCTTCGCCGTGTCCGGAATCTTCTCCGCCGCCGTTGTCATTTCCGGACTCTTCCCCGTCGACATGTCCGGCGCCATCATCTTTTTGTCGATCGGTCATCTCTTCGTCTAGCCCCATGTCGTTATTCCCTGCCATGTAGACGTCCTCATCATCATCTTCTTCTTCACTTATCCACTGAGTATAGCCATCCATGAAACCATTCCTCAGCAGGTACGCCTTCAAAGTGCCACAATCAAAAGGGTCCAAAAGGACTCCTTCCTTGCATCTTGCACACGGACATCTAATCCTACTCCGATTATTTGCATACATGTCCATCATCGCGGATTGCATGTACTGCACCTTCCATCCACTCACCTTCATGACCGACTGCACGGTATAACAAGCAAAAGGGTTATGAAATAAATAATGCATGCTTCAAAGTCATATATATTTAATTTTGGCATGACCTTGCCTAAAAATAGGACAAATGAGTTTGCTCGAAATTCACCGAAACAGAAATAAATCGACATTTCGGCAAAACATAAGCAACTCGAGGGCATGTCACTAGCACAAATCTCTCCATATATATATATATATATATATATATATATATCCCAAACACACATATTCTCATTCACACACATATTCCCATTCTTGAAATGAACAACTTTTTACTCACCTATATATATCTCCTGAGAGAGACCGAGAGCACGCGGTTAATTAGATGATGAGAGAGAACGATCGACAGAGCACGTGTGGTTGGCTAAATAGCTAGCTAGATCTAGTTGTTGGGGAGGAGAGGTTAATCTAGCTAGCTAACTAATGGAGAGGGGTTATGGTGGATGGGGGCATTAATGGGGGAGAGAAGAGAGGTGTAGGAGAAAGAGAGAGGCCATTTATGGAGGAGGGTGCCATTAATGAGGAGAGAAGAGATGTAGGAGGAAGAGAGAAGAAGAGCAACAATGGTGGAGAGTGGAGATTGAAGAGGGGAGAGGGGAAAGGAGGGGGAGAGAGGGCAAAGTGGGGGAGAGGAGGGGGAGGGGTGGGAAAGGTGGCACCAGCCGCAACTACCAGTAGCGCTGCTTAGAAAAACAAGCTGCTGCTAAGGGACTTATTAGTAGCGCTTTCCAGGAAAAGCGCTACTACTAAGTGGGTCCCATTATCAGTAGCGGTGCAATAAAACGAAGCGCTACTACTAAACTTTTAGTAGTAGCGCTGGATTCTGTACAGCGCTACAACTCCACCTACCGTCTGTGGCCTCGTCTGGTCCCACATAGTAGTAGCGTGTTTTTGTTTTCCAGCGCTACTACTATGGAGTTACTAGTAGCGCTTGCTACGAAAAGCGCTACTGCTAACTAGCAGCAGCGGTTACTATTTTACAGCGCTACTACTAAGCTACTGTGTATAAGCATTTTCCAAGTAGTGGATCGATAAAGAGCCCGCGGAGGATGATGGGGACACCTTGGCGGCCACCTCGCCGGCGTCGGGTGAAGAGGCCGCGATAAACCTCTTTTTGGCCATTGGCTCCTCGAGCTCCCTGGCACATAGGCAGAGGTTGAGGATGGAGGTGGCAGCGATGGCGGCGACCTACCAATGGTTTCGGGGATGGTGTGTGTCTGTGAGAGCGGAGGTTTGGGGAGTGTGTGGTGTGTGTGGAGGAGGGGGGCAAGGTGGTGTTTGTGGAAAGACCGCGGCAACTAAAAATTTTACTAGACGGGAGTAACAAGGCGGGGCTACTGAAAATTTGGATTAAGGGAGAGCAGATATTTTTGAGATTGCGAGGGATGCAGAGGCGGGAGTAAAATGCCGGGGGCCGGGGCTACTGAAAATTTGAATCAAGGGACTGAAGCAGAGCGGGAGTAAGAGACATTGCACACGGTCTGCACATACTAATCGTGTGCTATCAAACATTAAAACATTCCACGTGGTAGATATTTTCGAGATTACAATGCAGTAGATATTTTCGAGACTGGGAGGCAAGCCTCGTGGAGCCCAATCTATTGTGCTGATGTGAGGGACTGCAGGGCACGGGCGTGGCACACGAGTAGACTGACCGAGCCGTGTATGTTGCGTACCCAATCGCAGACGGTTTCTACATCCAACTTGTGTGCTGTTTATAAATTTGGCAAAAAGAATAACGCGGGAGAGGTTCAGAACACGAACACACTTGCATGTGGACCAAATATATGTATGAAAACGGTGGTTTGATGTTCGAATACCCAATGCACAACTTTGATGTGGCACCTGTCGCACAAAAGCACAGTATTGCTAGTCAGCCACCCCCGTACGAACCCCACTTCGTGTTGCCGGTAAGGGAATCCTAGCTATGAATGCATGCCCCAAATAGCTAGGTCTGAAATCCCACCCTACCGTAACACAAAACCTATAGGAGTTATATATATAGATGTGGTCAAATTTCCCCTTTTGCTTCCTGACAAAGGTGGACTGTGTGCCGACCCACAAAGTGTGCTTGTGGCACGAGAAGGGTCAGACCACATACGAACCACATGTGGGTGGCCCTACTATATGTATGAAAATAGTGTGGTGTGTGATATTTAACTACCACTCATAACTTTTGATGTGGCACGTGTGCCTCGCAAATTAACCGGACTTCCCCGACCCCACGGAGACTGCAGGTAGCGCGAAGTTGCCCCCCCCCCACACACGCGCGTCGGGGGTGGGCATCTCACCAAGACGTACTGTAACACGGACCAAGCAGATCAAAGTGATGGACGTCCACACGGGCCCGCAAAATGGGCTAGCTTGTCACCGATAACCTCGCGAGGGAGTATGGTATGAAGACAAACCCACTATGTGCATGTGGCCCAAGTAAGTATATGGAAGTGGTGTGTGGTGTTTGAATACCCAATGCACAAATTTGATGTGGCACCATGCTTTGGAACCATAAAATGCCCACACCGAGCGAGGGTTCATGACACGTAGCATGCACTCAAACTTAATTAGGCTTGGAATGGGTTGACCTACTATACGGTAACTCGAAGCAAAGGAGAAGAATATATCCACCCTAGAAACCTTTCTCGTCGTTGGTCGAAATGATGGACGTCCATGCGGGCCCACGAATATATATAGGCTTGCCACCCATAACCAAGCGAGTGAGAGTGTGCCCAAAGACTACCATTATTGCATGCGTGTGTCCCGAACATATTGATGGAGTGCATGCATATGTGTTGAATGCCCAACCCAATGCAAAACATGGATGTGGTGCATGCGTTGAAAATCGCAGAGGTCCCGACACAGAGAAAGAGGTCGTTCATGACGTGTCATGTGTTCCCCCCGCTTCAATCCAACGGGATGGATTCATGTGTACAGATGCGCTATTATATATATATATATATATATATATATATATATATATATATATATATATATATATATATATATATGTAATCTCACATCATGATCTATATCAAGACAAAACAAAAAATTAATCCCCTCCTAAGTCAAATTAGTTAACCTCTCTCGCGTTGTTGGTGAAAGTAATGGACCAAACTGGTCACCCCCCCTCGACGTGCACTATATATACACACCTAGTAACACAGCCCTAAAAGAATTAATCCTCCTTGTTCGTCAAACGCGTACGTCTCTCTCGCTGGGTCAAAGTGTGGACGATGAACTCGCGGGCCCAACACAGAAGCGAATTGCACGTCGCACGCGAGCGATCATCCTATATAGGACTACGTACCACCGTCTGCATGCATGTGGCCCAAGGAGCTGTTTGTGCGATGTTTGAATATGCAATGCACAATTTTGTTGTG
Source organism: Triticum aestivum (assembly GCF_018294505.1). NCBI lineage: Eukaryota > Viridiplantae > Streptophyta > Magnoliopsida > Poales > Poaceae > Triticum > Triticum aestivum. The sequence goes on along the minus strand of NC_057805.1, from coordinate 495,471,216 downwards.
GCACCACGTATATAGGAAACCAAAAAGTCCCCGCAGAGAGCGCGAGGTTCATTACGCGTGGCATGTGCTATATGCACGCCCCCATTCGACGCGTGGTATATATGTACTTCTACTGTATAGCACAAACCAAAAAAGAATCATTCCTTGATGATCAAATTAACCTCTCTCTCATTGGGTCAAAGTGATGGAGGACAACCTCGCATGCCCACGGATGGAAGCGCCACACGCGAGTGAGTTCCAATATATAGGGCAACCACCGCCTGGATGGTATTGCGTGATGTTTGAATACCAATATAATGTGCAACTTTGAGGTGGAACCTGCCTCGGGAACTGAAAAGTCCCCACATGGAGCGAGGTTATGACACACACATATATATAGAGTGTTCATGTTGCCCCCTCTTTGACATTTTCATACTCCTATACTGTGCATATACGTAACACAAACCAAAAAGAACCATCGTTGTTCGTCAAATTAGCCTCTCTCTCATTGTACGTTCAACTGGTCGAATTAGCCCACAGAGAGAGGCACACGCGAGTGATGTCATAGGACAAAACCATCGCGTGCAAGCGCCCGTGTGTTATGTGATGTTTGAATTCCCAATGCACAACTTTGACGTGGCACATGCTACGCAAAACAGAAACGCACTACACCACGATGCGTGTAGCCCCCTCACTTCAAGCCGGCGGGAGTGTGTACATACGTGCTTGAACTTTGATTTGGAATCCCACCATGATCCACACTACACAAATGCCAAGATGAATCCACCTTTTGGTCAAATTAATGCCTCTCGTTGTCGGTGGAAACTAAAAACCTTTGCGGGCTAACGAGTCGCTGATAACCGCACGAGAAAGAGTGTCCGAGAGGACCACCAATGCATGCATGTGGCCCGAACATTATGTATGAAAGGGCTGTGTAAGGCTTTAAATAACCAATTCACGACTTTGATGTGGCATATATGACTCACAAAATGATCAATAATCCCACACGGAGCTTCACGACTCGTAGTGTACAGCCGGACCCCTCCCCCCCACCCCCCACACAGATAGACACACACATCCCACACCACCACAACCACTCTGAGGCATGTCAAACTTTTTCTGCAGTGAACATGTGACGAAAGGCAGAGTGTCGTGTTATTTAAAAAAACAGGCATCATTTGACCATTTTTAAACATTGATTGATTTCCTAGGGATTTACTATGCAAAAAATCAAATTTGAGCTACATGTGCACCAAAATGGGTTGCAAAATCATATGTGTCCCTGGGTGCATGTTTCCCTGTGCAAGAGACTTTAAAATATTGAGAATGTATATTTTTAAACTCCGATAAATCCAAAACTTAGTTGAAATTCATGAAACTTATCGTGGCGTCATATATGGACACCAGTAGACTGTCATATTGTATTTTTTCGTCGATGAGACCCGTTTTGATATAATTTTCTTACAAATGGGAGATTATTAAAAACTAGCAACCAATATCTCATACGGATTATTTTTTCGGACCGTGTGCGTTATACCGTGCCATGCTTCAGTTAAGCAGTAAAGCGGCAGAAAATAAACTAAAAAATATACGTGCTGCCGCACGCCCCGTGTACCGTGCGAGCAGGCGTGAGTTGATGGGATGCATGCGAGCAGTCCGCCATGCAGGCATACCGGAAGGCGTGCGTGCAGGTGTGCGTATTGACAGGGAGGCGTGCGAGTAGCTGTGTGAAGTGATGGTAGGAATGGCAGAAGTCCGCCGCACAGGCTCAACGGGAGGCGAGACAACTTTTGACCGCAGGCTGCCTCGCTCCCACTGGTCCGTTTTAATTGCACGCCCGAGCCACCGACCATAATGGGCGGCCGCACCCCCAGTCCATAGTGGCCACCAACGTCTGGACTCTAGAGTGTATGAGGATGCCGTCAAAGCGCACCATCGGAGGGAGTGGCGACGCCGGGGCTGGTGAAGCACCCACGCAATGCGTGAAGCTAGGCACAGAGGTTGCCGTCGCCGCCGACGAGGTCTCGCGCGGGTAGCAGCACGACCTGTACTTCGCCGACGCTGTCGTGCCCCCCCCCAGCCGGAGTCGGAGGTCAACAACAACTCCGGCAATGACTCCGACTCCGACGTAAAACCGACTAGGGTTAGCTTGCATGCTAATAATTCGTGGCCAGATCTTGAGAATTGATTTAGAATGTCCTACATATATGTTTGTCCCTTTTTTTCTTCCTGATCTTGAGAATTGATTTTGAATGTCCTACATGTTATGCCATTTTTTCAGATTGGTATGTACACAGATGAGGCTCCGGCCAGCGTCGCCGCTGGATGTAGATCTTGGACCCGGCTGTGCGGCCAGAAGCTGCCCCCCTGGACCTGAGGAACCAGTAGAATCTCCGGCGGACCGTATCAGCGATCTCCCAGACGGCATCCTTGGGGAGATCATCTCCCTTCTCCCCACCAAGGATGGCTGCCACACACAAGTCCTCGCACTCGGTGGCGCACCGCGCCTCTTAATCTCGACTGTTGTCAGCTATCTGTCGATGATGATTCTGAACTACCCGGAGCCATCATCTCCTTCCACGAGGGCTCCACTCAATGCATCCGCATCCTGGCATGCTACCTGTTGGACATACCCTGCATGGTGGCCGCCTGGCTGACATCCCGTCAATTCGATAAAGTCCAGCAGCTTGAGTTCTACCATGACTATGTATGTAAGATACCACAAACCGATGTATCTGTGCCCGCACCATCGATGTCCATCTTGTGGTTTTCCTCCTCTCTCCACACCGCCACCTTCTCCCGGTGCCATCTAGCAGAAAATCTGGTACAAATGCTTCGACTCCCATTGCTAAAACAACTTGCGCTTGTGGTGGTTGATCTGTCGGAGGCCGCACTGCACAGCATCATCCACTCCAACTACCCTGCCCTGGAGTACTTGCTGCTTGTTTTTGGAATGGAAATCCGTATCCGTTTTCTCAAAATAAAGCCGCCCCACCTTGTAAGCATGGGAATTTTTTTGGGCATGATCTCATGATCGAAGATGCCCCTTCACTTCAAAGGTTGCTCCTTGATTCTGTTATAGTACCTTCGCAAATAACTGTAGTCTCTGCGCCTAAACTGGAGGCCTTGGGTGCAATTCATGATCCTTTTAGATGGTTCAAGATGGTGTTTGGCTCCACACCTATTGAGGTATTGTATATTATTCACGTAAACTTTTGTAATCTGCTTTTTTCATTTGTGCGCATAAGTTAAGTATCATCTTGGAGTACACTTTTGGTACTGATATTATGTTCTATGCTTAATGAAGAGCTTGTCCATCATATCGGTGGTGGTGGATTCTGTCAAGACCTTACATATCAGTATGTGGTGTTTTGATCTGGATATGATTATTGGCTTGCTGCAATGCTTTCCATGTCTGGAGAATTTATATATAAAGGTGATGATTTCATGCACATTGAAAGCCCATATATAATATACTACAATTAATCGTTCAACTATCACACTTTGAACATAATTTTTTTAGACATTAACTGTATTCAATTTTCATCTCTATTTAGGCACTAACACATGGACGAGAAGGTATAACCAATCGATGGTTCAAGAAGCACCAGGATTTTCTCAGATCTCATGACATTCATTTGAAGACAGTAATGCTGGAAGGATATGCACGCAACAATGCGAGGGCATTATTGTCCGCGAGGATTAAGTTTTTCGACAACAAATTTCTTATGGTTGCAAGTGTTGTGCAGCATAAAAAGAAGTTTCAGGTGGACCCAAGGGCTTCTGACCGTGCTCGGTGTCGGTGTCAAAACTAGCGGATCTCGGGTAGGGGGTCCCGAACTGTGCGTCTAAGGTCGATGGTGACAAGAGACAGGGGACACGATGTTTACCCAGGTTCGGGCCCTCTCTATGGAGGTAATACCCTTCTTCCTGCTTGATTGATCTTGATGAATATGAGTATTACAAGAGTTGATCTACCACGAGATCGTAATGGCTAAACCCTAGAAGTCTAGAGTATATCCTTTCTGGACTACCCCCTCCAGTTTATATAGACACCGGGGGGATCTAGGGTTACATAGAGTCGGTTAGATAAGAAGGAATCTTTATAGTCGGTCGCCAAGCTTGCCTTCCACGCCATGGAGAGTCCAATCCGGAAACGAGTACAGTCTTCGGCCTTCATGTCTTCACAGTCCATCAGTCTGGCCCATGGATAACAGGTCGGACGCCCGAGGACCCCTTAATCCAGGAATCCCTCAGTAGCCCCCGAACCAGTCTTCAATAGCGAGGTGTTCGGCACACAAATTGTCTTCGACATTGCAAGGCGGGTTCCTCCTTTAATGATCTCCAAGTAATGTATTCGGCCATTGATCCAATGTCGCTCCGCTCATCTTCTATGCATTCAATAACTTCATCTTCCACGTGTCAGGCGAAGGTGGAAGGTCAGGGAATTTTTACGAATAACACCCCATCCATGCAAGGAAGAGCGCCTATTTAAAGAGATTAGATCCTAGATCCATTCGGCACCATGCAGAGAGAATCCCTGGAGACTGCTAGGAGAAACCATTCCAGCATGGCTAGCGTTCCCAGCTCCTCCTCCCGTTCCGGCCCAGAGAAAGGCGGGTGGGAGAGGTGTTCTGTGTCCCACAGTTAATTGACGAAGCTGCAGACGCAGGGATTTCTTCCCCCTGCAAATCTAGTCCCTGTTCGAGCCAGGCTAGGTTCCTTCCATGGTGAGACTCAGGCAGAGGGCTTTCCCAATTCATCCGGGGGAGAGCGGGTGTGTTTCGTCCCCTACCTGCTAAGAGGCGTCGGATTTCCAATCCATCCATTCCTCCGAGGGCTTCTGGAATATTATGGCCTCCAGCTGCACAACTTCACCCCTGCCTCCATTCTACACATTGCAGGTTATGTTGCCTTATGCGAATTATTTCTGGGCATCGAGGCCCATTTTGATCTGTGGAGGAAGTTGTTTTGTCTTGTCCCGCGCAATCATGAGGGGTCAATATTTGAAGTGGGCGGAGCCGAAGTATGGCGTATCGCCGATACAGGATATCTCTCCGGCACACCAACGAAGGCATCTGAAGAATGGCCTTCCGAATGTTTCTATATTGAGGACGTCGCGCTTCCTGACCCAGTTCGAAAGGGTCTTCCTGAATTTGCCAGTGTTCCGCTGAAGAAACGCCACAGTTGGCGTCCCCGGAGTCTTGAAGAGGATGACAGCGCAGAAGTTCGTCAGCTTATGAGCAAGATAAAGACGCTCGCTCAGTCCAGACTCACAATAATCAAGGTAATGGAAACCTCCATAGTGTGAGGGGTTCAGCCGCTACAATATAGAGGGCTGCCAATGTGGCACTATAATGGAGAGGATGACGCCTCCCGCTGTGGCCGGAAAGGTCCGGATACCCCCGCCGCTCTGGCCAAGATATTGGCCGAGCTGTTTAAAGGGGAGGAAGAGGAATTTATTCGCATTAAGCGCAGAGATGGGTATTCTATGTATGATCCTCCCAGTTGGGTAAGCCTCAACACCTCTGTTTCACTCATTCCACTTCCGGATTACTTTTGATAGATTTCAAATCCGTTTGTTATGACAGCACTGGCGAAAGGTCACCGAAGGACTTCATAGTCACGCCCCACAGCCGGAGAACCGCAACCGGGAGCTTGATCCTGGGTTTGAGGAGGATCCGGATATATTCGTGGTGCTCGTGGAGAGAGTGTTTTACCAGAGGAGCTATGATGGCACAGAAGTGGCCATTACCGCCGACTACCCTGGCCTTCTTCCCATTTCGCGCGTAAGTAACCAAGAGACACCTCCTCTAAAAGAGTGTTCTTATTCTACCTTACCCACCGTACTGTCTTGTGCTCCAAAGAGGAGGCGTTCAGTGATTCTGAGAAGATCGGCTCCCACACCGGGCCAGCCTTTGAAGAGGAAGGCCAGTGAAGACACAGCCAGGCTTTCATCAAAGAGGTACGGATCCATAAATATGTTTTTCAGCGGCCGCGCCCGATTGTGACTTTGTGCCTTTGTCTAGTCTAGGAAAAGGGTCCGCCGGACTATGTCCGGGGGCCCGGCCGGCCGTGCTCCTGACAACCGGGATTCAGGTCCTGCGGAGACACGGGGGCCGGTATGAGAACAACGCCGGATTGTCCTTCAACCGAGGGTTCGGAAGACATGTCCATCACCAACTCGGAAGTAGAGAGCGCCATGAATCATCAGCGCTGCAGGGCTGTCTTGCGAGACCCCAAGTTCTCGGAAGAGGCATTCAATGCCTTCAGCTCGGGTGACGCATACATCCGAGCTGCTCGAGATGGACTTAGAGAAGCCACGAAGCAATATTTGACAGATGTGCAGGTAAGTATTTTTGTCCAAAAGAGGATGACCATATGCCCGTAGCCCCCAAGACTGACAGCAGTTGGTACAACTGATTTAAGGATCGTTGTATAACCAGGCCCTTACCGAGAAGAATGGCCTGCTAGCCCAAGAGCTGGAGCAGTGTCGGGCGCAGCTAAATGCTGCTACCGCCGAACTGGAAAACTTCAAGAAGGCGTCTTCCGATAACATTCCCCTCCATCGAGGAACAATGATTGTATACCAACTATGCTAATACTGTTGTTGATCGCATAATAGGATCACCTGATCAACTTGAAAAGAAGTTGAAGATCACCCAACAGGGAGAAAGAGAGGCGAAAAGGCTACACGCCGCAGGCGAGCGTGTGCTGATCCGCGTCAGAGGGGAGAAAAACAAGCTACAGGATTCCAACACTACATTGGGTGAAGAATTGAAAGATGTTCAAGCCCAGCTAACCGATTCCGTGAAGGAGAACAAGAAGCTGCGGGGCGGCATATTCAGTATGTGTCTGAACTATTTTTAAAGTAGTTCGGAGATAAATGGAACTGATATAGTTATGATTGCAGGCATATTGACGGCCCATCCTAAAGAGGAGGTGTCCGGATCATCAAGTGATCTGCTGCAAAGGCTGTCGCAAGCGCACGAACATACTCGGCTGGCCATGCGGAGTGTTGCCAAGGCTTTGTGGCCATCCGCCTCCCCTCCAGGAAGTATGGAGGAGCTTGTAGAGCTGTTCAAGGGAGCGCGGCGGCGTATCCGACTATGGAAGATATAGGCCTGCCAAGAGGGTGCGCGAGAGGCCTGGGCCATGGTGAAAACGCGGTATACCAAGCTGGATCCTAATCACATGGCCCGGGTTAGACCGTTAGGGTCAAATGAGGAGGAAATTCCCATTAATTTAGTATATGACCAAGTAGAGGTGGCCGCCAAATATTCCCAACAGGATTGTAAGTTAGACTGCCTGTTGGACGGTGTAGAGGAGGAACCGTTTGAGTCCAAGTGACTATGTATTGTCCTCGACATGTGGAACTCTAGCTGAATTGTATATCATTTGTCATGGCAGACCTTTTCGCTTCAACCTCCGGACCCAAAGGTAAGGAGTGTTTCCGAATACCCTCGCGACCGAATAGACCGGGGTATGCATGGAAAACTAGGCGTAGGGGTCATAGTTGCTTGAACAGACAAGTTGTATCCGACTAGCTATGTTATATTACATTGAGATTGTAAGAAACATCTTCCAGAGAGAATAGTTCCGTTAAGGGTTCCTTTCCCTGGGTGTGCATGTATTTAATGTACATGTCCGAATTGTGATGATAAAATCACAGTATATGTAACTTCTGGCGGTTCGCAATGGAGTGCATAAAAACGTCTTTAATTCACCAACTGAATATTCCCTTAAGAACGCTAGCTTTCGACTTCACCCAGTCTGAGGTACACATCCGGATGACCCGGCAGTAACAATCGCAGAGGTGCTCCCTTTATGCCCTAGCCAAACTAACGGGAACGTAGGGCATAAGCACAGGAGCCAGGCAACCCAGCTTGGCAAAAACTTAAGTCATATCGATGCATATAATGGCGAAGAAAAGGTACATATGGAAGAGAACGCATATGTAAAGAGCTTGATGCTCGAGGAATAATGAAAAAGCTTCTATCCAAGAAGCCCCCAGGTATGGTGGACGTACAAATTTGAAGATGTGTACGTCAGCGTTGTACGGTTGAGCCATATGAGAGCTTTAAAGCGAAAAAAAATAAATGCAGAAAAGAGAGGAATAATAATGGAAACTACAGGGGAAAAGGAGACGAACAAAGGATTCGGCGCTAGACATTGAATCTTTGGAGTTTGGCCGCGTTCCATGGGTTCGGCTCTAGGCGATTGTCTGATGCATCACGAAGACGGTACGCTCCTCCGGTGAGAACTTCGTCAATTATGAAGGGACCCTCCCATTTGGGCTTGAGTTTGTCCTTTTTCTTCTTCGGCAAGCATAGAACGAGTTCGCCACCGTTGTAAGTCTTGGCCCGTATTTCCCTGCTTTGATATCTTCGAGCCTGCTGTTGGTAAAATGTTGAACGGGCTTTGGCGACGTCGCGCACCCCCTCCAGGGCATCTAGGCTGTCCTGCCGATCTAGCTCGGCTTCTCTCTCTTCATACATACACACTCGAGGCGAGTCGTGAATGATATCGCAGGGCAACACAGCCTTTGCGCCGTACACCATGAAGAAAGGTGTGTATCCGGTAGTACGGTTGGGCGTGGTCTGCAGCCTCCAGAGCACGGAGTCGAGCTCCTCAACCCAGTGCTTGTCAGATTCTTTCAAGGTCCGCACTAGTCTAGGATTGATGCCGCTCATAATAAGACCATTAGCCCGTTCGACTAGACCGTTATCTTGCGGGTGGTAGACGGAGGCGTAATCGAGTTTAATGCCGAGATTATTACACCAAGTTTTTACCTCGTCAGCTGTGAAATTAGAGCCGTTGTCGGTGATGATGTTGTGTGGGACACCATAACGGTGCACAACACCGGATATGAATTCTATCACCAGGCCGGACTCGGCTGTTTTGACCGGTTTAGCCTCTATCCACTTAGTGAATTTGTCCACCATGACCAGCAGATATTTTTTCTTATGGCTTCCCCCTTTAAGGGGTCGTCCAACCATATCCAGTCCCCAGACTGCAAAAGGCCAAGTAATGGGGATAGTTTGTAAGGCAGTTGGGGGCATGTGGCTTTGGTTGGCGAACAGCTGGCATCCGACGCAGCGTTGCACAAGGTCCTACGCATCTGCTCGGGCTGTCGGCCAATAAAATCCAGTACGGAAGGCCTTGCTAACAAGGGCCCAAGTTGCGGCGTGGTGTCCGCCGAGACCAGCATGAATTTCCGCTAAAAGCTGCCGCCCCTCTTCCTCAGAGATACATCTTTGAAGTACACCGGTAGTGCTTTTCTTGTAGAGCTCTCCGTCGTGAACCTTGTAGGCCTTCGAAATCCTGACAATGCGGCGAGCCTCATTCTGGTCCTCGGGAAGCTCCTTCCTATTAATGTAGGCCAAGAAGGGTTCGGTCCATGGGGCAATGACTGCCATAATGAGATGGCCCGATGGTGTTATTTTGGTAGCTGATTCCCCGATACTATCGGTGTGTTCGGGATTGGGGTTGTATTCGGATCTGGACTATTGTTGCCGCCCTCCCCTTGCCACACCACGGATGGCTTGAAAAGCCTTTACAGGAAGATGTTAGGTGGGACGGGGTCGCGCTTAGCGCCAATGCGAGCAAGGACGTCCGCCGCCTGGTTACTTTCTCGGGCGACGTGATGAAATTCGAGCCCCTCGAACCGAGCCGACATTTTTAAGACAACGTTACGATAAGCTGCCATTTTTGGATCTTTGGCATCAAAGTCTCTGTTTATTTGAGATATTGCAAGGTTTGAGTCCCCGCGCACCTCCAGGCGTTGTATGCCCATGGATGCAGCCATCCGAAGACCATGCAATAAGGCCTCGTATTTGGCTGTGTTGTTGGAACTGTGTATAATATCTGGAGTACATACTGGACGACATCTCCAGTGGGGGACGTTAACACGACGCCCGCTCCCAGCCCCGCCAACATTTTGGAGCCGTCAAAATACATGACCAAATTGGAATATGCGTCATACTCTTTAAGGAGTTCGCCCTCTGTCCATTCGGCAACGAAGTCAGCCAGCACTTGGGATTTGGTGTCTCGGCGTGGCTTGTATGTTATGTCAAATGGAAGTAGCTCTATGGCCCATTTGGCGAACCGTCCAGTGGCATCGCGGTTGTTTATTACGTCATTGAGTGGGACCTCAGAAGCCACCGTGATTGTACACTCCTGGAAGTAGTGTCATAGCTTGCGGGATGCCATGAAGACCGCGTATGCTATCTTTTGGTAGTGGGGGTACCAGGATTTGCATGGTGTGAGGATAGTAGATACGTAGTATACTGGTTTTTGAAGTGGGAATTTGTGTCCGTCCTGTTCTCGTTCGATGACGAGCATGGCGCTCACCACCTGATGTGTTGCCGATATGTATAGCAACATGGGTTCGCCAGCGTTTGGTGCGGCCAGGATTGGGTTGCTTGCTAGGAGGGCCTTTATTTCCTCCAGTCCGGCGGTCGCCGCGTCTGTCCATTCAAAGTTACCGGTGCGCCGTAAGAGGCGATAGAGTGGTAGTGCCTTTTCTCCTAATCTGGAGATAAAGCGACTTAATGCTGCCACGCAACCAGCTAGTGTCTGGACTTGTTTGAGGTCTGTTGGTGTAGCCAACTGTGACAGAGCTTGGATTTTAGCTGGGTTTGCTTCTATTCCTCTACTGGAAACGATGAAGGCCAGCAGCTTTCCAGTGGGGACGCCGAAGACACAGTTTTCCGGGTTGAGTTTAATATCATACGCACGGAGGTTGTCGAATGTAAGTCGTAAGTTGTCTATTAGTGTTTCGACGAGCCTAGTTTTGATGACAACGTCATCGACGTAAGCTTCTACTGTCTTGCTGATCTGTTTCTCCAGGCATGTTTGAATCATGCGTTGGTATCTGGCGCCGGCGTTCTTGAGCCCGAAGGGCATGGTGTTGAAGCAGAATGACCCATATGGGGTGATAAATGCTATTGCAGCTTGATCGGATTCCTTCATTTTGATTTGATGGTATCCGGAATATGCATCGAGGAAGCACAGTGAATCGTGTCCTGCGGTGGCATCAATGATTTGATCAATGCGGGGGAGGGGGAAGGGATCCTTAGGGCAAGCCTTGTTGAGGTCTTTGAAATCGACACACAGGCACCATGATTTGTCCTTCTTTGGTACCATCACCAGGTTTGCCAGCCAATCCGGATGTTTGATTTCTCTAATGAATCCGGCTTCGATAAGCTTGGCCAGCTCCTCCCCCATGGCTTGTCGCTTGGGTTTGGAAAAGCGCCGCAGTGTTTGCCTGACCGGTTTAAATCCCTTTAATATATTGAGGCTATGTTCGGACAGCTTGCGTGGGATCCCTGGCATATCTGAAGGGTGCCAGGCGAATATGTCCTAGTTTTCGCGCAGGAATTCTCGTAATGCGGCGTCAACTGTTGAGTTCAGTTGCGTTCCGATAGATGCTGTTTTCTTGGGGTCCGTTGGGTGGACCTGGAATTTGACTATTTCTTTTGCTGGTTTGAAGGAGGTGGATTTGGGGCGTTTGTCGAGGATTACGTCATCCCTGTCCACCGTGGAGTGCAGTGCGGTTAATTCTTCGGCCGCGAGAGCTTCGGATAGCGCCTCAAGGGCCAGGAATGCGGTTTTGTTTTCAGCGCGGAGTGCTATGTCCGGATCACTAACGAGAGTGATTATACCGTTTGGTCCAGGCATTTTGAGCTTCATATACCCGTAATGGGGTATAGCTTGGAAGCGTGTAAAAGCATCCTGCCCCAACAGGGCGTGGTATCCGCTGCTGAAAGGGGCCACTTGGAAAGTGATTTCTTCGGACCTGTCGTGGAATTGTCACGGCAGTTGTCCTCGAGCTAGGACTTAGTCGTGGAGCCATCGCAACTAGGAAGCTTGAAGGGGTTAAGTGGGACGAGGAACACGAAGGTTTATACTAGTTCGGCCCCTTATGGTGAAGGTAAAAACCTACGTCCAGTTTGAGGTGGTATTGATTAGGGTTTCGATGACCAGGGAGCTAAACTGCTATCCCTGGCCCTCGGTCAGATTGTTCTTCTCCCTAAACTGCTGCCGGGTCGTCCCTTTATATAGGGAGGCTGACGCCCTGCAACTCTCAGAGTCCCGGCCGGCTCATAAGAGTGTCCGGCTCGGACTCTCAGCTATTCTTGCCTTACACTACAAGTTCGACCATAATAATGATTGTAACTACGGGCCTTAAGCCGTATCCGGGTCTTAAGCCCATCTGGCCCATCGTCTTCAAGCTTGGCTCCGGGCTTCTGGCAACGACCATATGAGTAACCCGGCCCATCCTGGCGGGTGACTCTAAGGTCTATATCCTCAACATTAGGCCCCAGATTGATTTGAGCCGGCTCATGTCAATCTTCAATTCTTTTGACAGGAAATCTCCGGCTTACAATTGAGTGAAGGCCATAACCCGGCGTGACGTCATCCTCTGGACTCCGGATAATCCGCCGTGACGTCATCTTCCATTAAGTCCATTTTTTACTCCGCCAGATCCGCAACGGATCTTTGCCTTTACTGTCATCCCGAAAATCGAGGCGTCTCGTGAGGAGATAACCACGCCGTGGCCTCCTTGATTCTCGCGCCCACTTATGAGCTCTCCCTTATAAATAGGCCGGCCCGACGGGCTTTCAGTCACTTCTCTCTTCTGCATCTTCTTCCTCGCGCCGCTGCTCCCCTGCTCAAGCTCTGCTACTGCCACCGCCGCGGGTCTTCTCGTCGTCACCAACTCAGGCGGCTGCATCACCCTGATTTGACCAGAGAAACACGACGACCTCCGCGACTCACCCGCCCCTGTAAGTTTCTTCTGCTCTGTGGAACAGATCTGCCGTAGGGTTCGAGTAGTTCATCGCGGACCTCGTAGTTCATCGCGGGCCTCAGTAAATTTGATTTTTACCGCCGCCCTCTGATCTTAGACCTGCATAGAACTATTGTGGTGACTGTTTAGCACCCATTTTACATGCAAGCAGCTCTCTTTTTACTGCATAAAAACTTTGTTCGAGCCCAAGAACTCCCTCGCTTCTGTTTCTAGGTCTAGAAACTTTTTCTTTTGCCCGACTAGTTTGATCCAAAATTTTTACTGCAATATGTGAACCCTGTTTTACCACACTTAGTAAAAAACGGCAACCATTGAATCACAGCGGCTCACATTTCCGGTTTAAAGAAACCACACACCATAGAACTTTCCGAGTTAAAGAAAATCATGCTTCGTAGAATCCTCCGGCTTAGCTGCGATAAGGCCGTAGATAATCATTTTATTCTGGATGCCCCTGGGGCTTAAATGACCCGCTGTACTTGGGTATATACCATTAGTCCCCTTTATAAGCCGCCACCTTGACTTTGTGCTGTAGATTTCCTCCGGCTTATAATTAATCCGGACGTTTGTCCCTTTTGTCATAGACTGCCGACTTTCACCATGGCTCCCAAAACTCCCAAAGCCCCCATCACTTGCAACTGGATGAGGTCCAATGTCACCAGTGAGACACTAGCAGCTTTTGTTAAGTCCGGATACCTGCCCAAGAAGGACGTCATGTCCTACCGCGCCCCCGACCCGTCAGAAGAGAGACCACAGCCAAAGGACGGGGAGGTAGTGATTTTTGCGGATCACATGAGCCGGGGCTTCGCACCGCCCGGCTCAAAGTTTTTTAGAGACGTTCTAAACTTCTTCGACTTGCGGCCTCAGGATATAGGACCCAATTCAGTGTCCAACATCTGCAACTTCCAAGTATTCTGCGAAGTTTACCTTGGAGAAGAACCTATTCTGCTGCTCTTCAGAGAGCTTTTTTACTTGAACCGTCAGAATGAGTGCGCCAATGGGCCACGTCTGGAGTTAGGTGGCATCTCCATCCAGCGGCGTAGGGACTGCCTTTTCCCTTCCGCAGAGCCGCGCAGCCACCCCAAGGACTGGAATCTGATGTGGTTTTATTGCCAAGACACGTCACCGGCTGACGAGAGTCCGTTGCCCGGCTTTCGTCCCTCACGTCTGGAGCCGACTCACCCATTGTCAGACAAGCTGACTCAAGCGGAGCGCCAACCTCTGCTCCCCACCATCAACAAGATCAAGGCTCTCCTGGGCAATGGTATGAACGGAATCGACCTGGTCCGGGTCTGGATCTTGTGGCGGGTGATCCCATTGAGCCGCCGCCCCGGCTTAATGTGTGAGTATACGGGCCGAAAGGATGACCCCCAGAGACACAGCCGCAATGATCTTCCTGAAGACGTTGCAGAGGAGATGACCAAGGCTCTCTTGAACGAGAGCCTGGCAGACTGCGGAAGGACCGGGTTAGCCCCCTTCTGTAAGACCAACCCAGCCCCAGCGGTAAGCCGCTGATCTAAACCTCTTATCTGTATATAACTGTCATCTGAATCGTTTTAAGAAATCATCATTGTATCTTTCAGGCTGATGATAAGTTCTGACGGGTCAAGTATGACCATGAGGCGGCCAAGAAGGCCAGAAAGGCAAAGAAAGCCGCCAAGAAAGCCGCTCCCCGCAAGAAGGGGAGTAAACCAACTGCTTCGGAGCTGATGCAACTAAGCGACAGCTCCGAGTCAGAGGTAACCCCTGAACCTGTAAGCTCTTTGTTGTGTTTATTGTTTATTTCTTGTCCACCTTACCAACACTTGTTTATCAACAGGATGACACCGGAGCCAGTAACCCGGTGGTTGAAGAGGTAATGTCACTTTCCTCCGACTCGGAGCCCTTGCCAAAGCTGAAAGTCCGAAGGGTAACCCGGAAAGTAAGCTTTTCACATCCTTTAGCTTATCAAGATCCTCAATTTATTTTGAAGCAACAGGTTCATGAGAGCCGGCGTCACACCCGGGCCAATAAGGATACCGACCTCTCCTCCGGGCTACCTGACGCATCGAGGAAGCGCTGAACTAAGGTTATTTCCCACTTGTACCCTTTTCATCCATTGGCGGGTGTTATCCGTCAGCCACTCAATTCTTCTGACTCAAATTATCAGGAGACCTCACCCTCGTCGGGCGACTCTATGCAGTCGAGTCTTCCGGCTTTCAAGACCGCGCTCGGGTAATGACAACCATCTCATATTATACTTGTTTTTATTTACCCTTTTTGTGCTTAACTCTTGTTGTCCTTTCAGTGCCCAGGCAAAGCTCACCAAGAGAGCGAAGAAGACCAAATCAGCCGGAGTGCCGGATTTGCCTGAACCAGAGGCAGCCGCTCAAGAGCCGCCAGCCGCCTCTGCACCTGAGGCCGCTGCCCCAACCACCAAGACAACTACAGAAGCTGCTGTTAACCCGGAGGCCTCCAACTCGGCTCCCCCAGCTGATGACCCGGACGTCGTAATCACCCGGACGGAGTTCGTTGAGCCGGGGAGACCTACTCCGCTGGCCAAGTGTTCTGCCAAAGGGGAGTTGCTACAGCCCCGACGGGTTGATCTGGAGCTCACCAACTACGCCAACCTGAGCATCGGAGAGCTCGTCTCCGGCTGCGTCAGCCAAATGCATAAAAACCGGGACGCAGAAATTGCCGTGGTAAACCAGATCCAGCAAAAATCTGAGGTATTATTCTTCTGTCCTCTTTACTTACTGTATAGTTACCATTACTATGCTAGCCCCCAAGTCGACGACTTATGATTAAGTATGTTGTAGACTTAGGTTCCGGCTTACTCAGTTGAACCGGCAATTTGTAGATAGAAACGTTCAATATGCATTAGCCCCCAAGTGCCAAGTGTCTTTGCTTGGAAAACGCTTGGGACTTTAAATTTGTAGAGTAATTGTTCATGCCATAACCCGGAAATTGATACAGGCTGTTGGCAAGAAGCTTGAGGCTGACCTTGCTAATCTCAAGAATCGGCTGAAGACACAAGAGATGGAGACCCGAAAGGCAAACGCCAAGTTTGTGTCCAGCATCGCCGCGCAAGAGAAGCTGAAGACGGAGTTCGATGCTGAGTGGAAGGCGTGGGCCGAAGAAAAGGCAGCATTGGTGACCCGGGCTGAACAGGCGGAGAAGGCTCTCTCCGAGAAAACCGCCGAGCTCTCCGGCCTAAAGCGCCAAGTGTCCCAGATGGTGGCCGCAATCTTCGGTAAGTCGTCTCACCAGCTTTCATCAAGTTTAGAATGTTTATATCTCATGATTTCATCCTTGTCGGCGGCTTATCTGACTTTGTTCAAACAGGTCCCAGAAGCGCCAACCTGAACCAGAGTGTGGTGACCAAGCTGAAGGCCGTATATACCCTGGTGGAGCAACTCTACACCGGGTCACAACGTGCCTTGGCTGTGGTGGCCCTTTCCAACGAGGTGCCGACTCACCTGGCGGAAGTCCTTCGCCAGCTCGCCGTTCTGCCTCAACGTATCCAAGAGCTGCGGCGGGCCTCTGCGAGGTCCGGAGCCATATCAGCGTTAAGCCGGGCCAAGGCCTTCCTGCCGGAGCTAGACCCGGCAGACATCGCCCTCGGCTACCCAAGTCTGAAGGAAGATGGCACGGCTTTCGATCAAAAAGACTTCGCCGCCTGCGTGAAGATCGTGCGCCCGGTGGCGACTCTTATTGGCGACGACACTGATCTGACCAAGTACCAGCCGGGTTATAACGCAGAAAATCAGAGGATTCCAACCCCTTGCTATGAAGATCTGAGTTTAATTCCGCCGGCTCGTCAGCACACCTTTGCTCCAGAGATTGACCTAGCCGGGTTAATCGACGAGGAAGCCCAATTCGAGGCGCTGAGCGGCATCGACTGGAAGTCGTCGACTTTCCAGACCTTGGGGACAACCGGAGCAGAAGAAAGGAATGAGCCGGAGACCTCCACCCAGCAAGCGTCTTATCTTCTGCAGCCGGCTTACCAAACAACGTTCCACCCTTTTGGACTCAATGAGTCTTTGTACTAGAGTAGGACCAATACTTTTATCCTTGCCGTGCCATCGTGCACGCCTTGAATGCTGAAATCTGTTGAAGTTGTCTCCTCTATGCTTCTCCGGGTCATAATTAATCCTTTGTTTTCCTTAATCTTAACATAGTTGCCGTTAAGTATCCTGCATAGAAGGGTGAATCACAAGTCTCAAGGCGGCTTAGTGCCCTGAGAATCATAAGTTTTAGATATATAACCCGGAATATGAATCAAAAAAGACGGGTCTTCAATTATATCCTTAATACAGCCGTAAGAACATACTTAGTGGCCTGCAAACATATTTCCGGCTCAAATAACCCGGGTAGTAAGGTGGGTACCGCAAGTCCGGTTTACCTGTCTTAATAACACCCATTGTGTCCGACTGACACTAGCAATCAAAGCTAAGCCGGCCAAGCGAGACCCGGCCGTACACACTTTGAAATGATCAGAAGAAACTTACTATGAAGTAGAAAAACTTAGGGGCTTCCGGTTCGAATACGACCAGAGACCCGGCCCAAAGGGGTTATGCTAAGATTCGAATACGATCATATAGCCCCCAGTGGGTTTGGCGATGCCAATCAAGAGGGTATCGACAGCTATGTTCTCTTTGGTTCGAATATGACCCATGTTTGAATAGGAAGCCCCCAAGTGATTTTAAGAATTGTTTAACGACGCTGATTCGAATACGATCCACGTCGGTTCCCAAGGGGGTTAAACTAAGATTCAAATATGATCAAAGAAAACTCCCCAATGAGCTCGGCACTTTGCCAATCAAATGGGTATCGACAGCTATGTTCTCTTTGGTTCGAATACGACCTATGTTTGAACAGGAAGCCCCCAAGTGACCTTATTGCCTACGGCTAGATTCGAATACGATCATAAGCCGGATCCTCCTTCAAGTTACCATGTAATCTTGTAATGAAAACAACACGTGCACATTTGGAGGAGAAAAAAGGACAGAGGTCCTGCTTTATTGCTTATCATAATATACACATGGCTGAGAGAAATATGTACATCACGAGAGCCGGTGGCTCAAGTGTAGTAAGGCCGAAGCTGAGCTATGTTCCACGGCCGACGGGTCTCCTCCTCCGACTTACGTGAATCTTTATGCTCCCGAATGTCGATGAGGTAATATGACCCGTTGTGCAAGTTCTTGACCACAAAGGGTCCTTTCCAAGGCGGGGAGAGCTTGTGTGCATCTGTTTGATCCTGAATGAGCCGGAGCACGAGATCGCCTTCCTGGAAGACCCGGGTTTTAACCCGGCGACTATGATAACGGCGCAGGTCTTGTTGGTAAATCGCGGAGCGAGCTGCGGCCACATCACGCTGTTCGTCCAACAAGTCAAGAGCATCTTGGCGTGCCTGTTCATTGTCCGCCTCAACATAAGCCGCCACTCGAGGTGAGTCATGACGGATGTCGCTGGGGAGGACGGCCTCCGCCCCATAAACCATGAAAAAAGGTGTAAAACCCGTAGACCTGTTAGGAGTAGTGTTGATGCTCCATAACACGGAGGGCAACTCCTCCACCCAACAACCCGGCGTCCGTTGCAAAGGGACCAAAAGCCGGGGCTTGATGCCCTTCAGAATCTCCTGATTAGCTCTCTCAGCTTGACCATTGGATTGAGGATGAGCCACTGAGGAAACATCAAGTCGGATATGCTCTCGTTGACAAAACTCTTCCATGGCGCCTTTGGAGAGATTGGTGCCATTGTCAGTGATAATGCTGTGCGGAAAACCAAAGCAAAAGATCACCTTTTTCATAAACTGAATTGTCGTGGCTGCATCACACTTGCTAACTGGCTCCGCCTCAACCCACTTGGTAAACTTGTCAACTGCCACCAAAAGGTGGGTCTTCTTATCCTTGGACCTTTTAAAAGGCCCAACCATATCAAGCCCCCAGACCGCAAAGGGCGAAGTAATTGGGATCATCCTCAGCTCCTGAGCCGGCACATGAGCTCGTCGTGAGAACCTCTGGCAGCTATCACATTTACTGACCAAGTCCTCCGCATCAGTATGAGCCGCCAGCCAATAAAAACCATGGCGAAAAGCTTTGGCCACAAGAGACTTTGAGCCGGCGTGATGGCCACAATCCCCTTCATGAATCTCACGTAAGATCTCTTGACCTTCCTCAGGGGAGACACAACGCTGAAACGCCCCTGTAACACTGCGGTGATGCAACTCTCCATTGATAACAATCATTGACTTAGCCCGCCGGGTTATTTGCCTGGCCAAAGTTTCATCCTCAGGCAACTCACCCTGGGTCATGTAAGCCAAATAGGGCATTGTCCAGTCCGGTATGATGTGGAGAGCCGCCACCAGTCGTGCCTCCGGGTCAGGGACAGCCAAGTCTTCCTCCGTAGGCAACTTAACAGAAGGGTTATACAGGACATCCAGGAAAGTATTAGGCGGCACCGGCTTTCGCTGAGAGCCTAGCCGGCTTAGAGCATCAGCCGCCTCGTTCTTCCTGCGATCGATGTGCTCTACTTGGAAACCCTGAAAGTGCCCAACAATGGCATCAACCTCACGGCGATAAGCCGCCATGAGAGGGTCTTTGGAATCCCACCTTCCTGATACTTGTTGAGCCACCAAATCTGAGTCGCCAAAGCACCTTACTCGGCTCAAATTCATCTCCTTAGCCATCCGAAGACCATGGAGCAAGGCCTCATACTCAGCCGCATTGTTAGTACAAGGAAACATCAATTGTATCACATAATGGAACTTGTCACCTTTGGGGGAAGCTAATACCACCCCAGCCCCTGAGCCCTCCAACTGCCTGGACCCGTCAAAGTCGATAGTCCAATATGTGTTATCCGGCTTCTGCTCGGGCACTTGTGACTCTGTCCAGTCATTGATGAAATCCACCAAGGCCTGAGATTTAACAGCAGTGCGTGGCACGTACTTGAGACCATGAGGTCCAAGCTCTATAGCCCATTTAGCTACTCTCCCTGTGGCCTCTCTGTTTTGAATGATATCACCAAGAGGGGCAGAACTGACCACAGTGATGGGATGACCCTGAAAATAATGCTTAAGTTTCCGGCTCGCCATGAACACACCATAAACAAGCTTCTGCCAATGCGGATACCGCTGCTTGGACTCAATGAGCACTTCACTGACATAATAAACCGGCCGCTGAACCGGATGCTCCTTACTCTCCTCCTTGCGCTCCACCACCGTAGCCACACTGACGGCCCGTGCATTCGCCGCCACATATAATAATAAGGGCTCCTTATCCACCAGAGCAGCAAGGACTGGAGGCTCTGCCAGCTGCTTCTTCAAATCCTCAAAGGCAGTATTAGCTGCATCATTCCAGACAAAGTTATCAGTTTTCTTCATCAACTGATATAATGGCATGGCCTTCTCACCCAAACGGCTTATAAACCGGCTCAAAGCAGCAATGCGACCCGCCAAGCGCTGAACGTCATTTATACACGCCGACTTAGCCAGGAGGTGATGGCCTTGATCTTTTCCGGGTTAGCTTCAATGCCTCTGTCAGAAACCAAGAAACCCAAGAGCTTGCCCGCAGGAACACCAAAAACACACTTGGCCGGGTTAAGCATCATCTTGTAAACCCGGAGATTATCGAAGGTCTCCCTTAAATCATCTATCAGGGTTTCCTCCTTTATGGACTTAACCACAATGTCGTCCACATAAGTATGAACATTGCGCCCAATCTGTTTATGAAGACAGTTCTGCACGCAACGCTGATAAGTCGCCTGTGCACACTTGAGTCCAAAGGGCATAGAGACATAGCAGAAGGCTCCAAAGGGAGTGATGAATGCTGTCTTCTCCTGGTCCTTAACTGCCATCTTAATCTGATGATATCCGGAATAGGCGTCCAGGAAACTTAAGCGCGCACAACCTGCCGTAGCATCAATAATTTGATCAATACGGGGAAGGGCAAAAGGATCAGCCGGACACGCCTTGTTTAAGTCCGTGTAATCCACACACATCCGCCAAGTGCCGTTCTTCTTGAGTACGAGCACCGGGTTAGCTAACCACTCTGGGTGAAAGACTTCAACGATAAACCCGGCCGCCAAGAGCCGGGCCACTTCTTCACCAATAGCTTTCTGCCTCTCTTCATTAAACCGCCGAAGGAACTGCCTGACCGGCTTAAATTTCGGATCAAAATTGAGAGTGTGCTCAGCGAGTTCTCTAGGTACACCTGGCATGTCAGAAGGTTTCCATGCGAAGATGTCCCTATTCTCACGGATGAACTCGATGAGCGCGCTTTCCTATTTCGGATCCAGATTGGCACTGATGCTGAACTGCTGAGATGAATCTCCTGGAACGAAATCAACAAGTTTAGTCTCATCCGCCGACTTAAATTTCATCGCCGGCTCATGCTCCGTAGTCGGCTTTTTCAGAGAGGTCATATCTGTTGGGTCAACATTGTCTTTGTAAAACTTCAACTCCTCTGTTGCACAAACAGATTCTGCATAAGCTGCATCGCCTTCCTCACATTCCAAGGCGACCTTCCGGCTGCCGTGAACCGTAATGGTCCCATTATGACCCGGCATCTTGAGCTGTAAATACACGTAACACGGCCGTGCCATGAACTTGGCGTAAGCCGGCCGCCCAAATATAGCATGGTACGGGCTTCTTATCTTAACCACCTCAAAGGTCAATTTCTCCACCCTGTAGTTGTTCTCATCTCCAAAGGCCACTTCCAACTCGATCTTGCCGACTGGATAAGCCGACTTACCAGGTACCACACCGTGAAAAACAGTGTTTGACTGGCGGAGGTCCTTATCAACTAACCCCATACGGCGGAAAGTCTCATAATAGAGGATGTTAATACTGCTGCCTCCATCCATAAGCACCTTAGTGAACTTATATCCTCCTACCTGAGGAGCCACCACCAATGCCAAGTGACCCGGATTATCCACCCGGGGAGGGTGATCCTCCCTACTCCACACTACAGGCTGCTCAGACCACCGCAAGTAACGTGGAACTACCGGCTCAACAGCATTTACCGCCCTCTTATGAAGCTTCTGATCTCGCTTACAGAGACTGGTGGTAAACACATGATACTGTCCACCGCTAAGCTGCTTTGGATTGGTCTGATAACCCCCTTGCTGCTGTTGATGGCCCTGGTTAGACTGCTGATTAAAGCCCCCTTGACCGTTCTGAGGACCAGAATTTGAGCCGCCGCCCGGGCCATGAAAGCCGCCGGCGCCTGAGCCGCCGCCCGGGCCATTGTAACGTTTAAAGGCCTTCATGATTGCACAGTCCTTCCATAGATGAGTTGCTGGCTTCTCTCTAGAGCCATGCCTTGGACAAGGCTCATTCAACAGTTGCTCCAGCATCGGGCCTGACCCGCCGCCTCGGGGAGGTGCCCTCCCTTTGCGTCGCTGGTTGTTCCCCTGCGAGCTGGTGTTGGCCACGAACTCTAGGCTGCCATCCGCCTTATGCTTGCCTCTTCCTTGGTTCCCCGGGTTATGCTGGGGACCCTTGCCATTGCCGTTCTTCTTTCCCTTCCCTGTCCTTTCATCATCTGAAGGGGGATCCTTGGTACCATCAGAATCGGCGTACTTGACAAGAGCCGCCATTAGTGTACCCATATCACTGCAGTCGCGCTTAAGCCACCCGAGTTTCATCTTCAGGGGCACGAAACGACAATTCTGTTCCAACATTAAGACTGCAGAGCCGGCATCCATCTTATCTGACGAATGTATGACCTCCTTGACCCGGCGAACCCAATGCATCGTGGATTCACCCTCCTGCTGCCTACAGTTGGTCAAATCCACAATTGACATAGACTGCCTGCAGGTATCTTTAAAGTTTTGGATGAACCGGGCCTTCAGCTCAGCCCAAGACCCGATGGAGTTCGGTGGTAGCCCTTTCAACCAAGTGCGGGCAGTCCCATCCAACATCATGGTGAAATACTTGGCCATTGCCGCCTCACTGACCTCCAGTAGTTCCATGGCCATCTCGTAACTCTCGATCCAGGCTGCGGGTTGTAAGTCAGCCGTGTAGTTAGGCACCTTCCTAGGGCCTTTGAAGTCCTTTGGTAAACGTTCATTGCGGATAGCTGGTACTAAGCAAGGGACACCCCCAGTCCTGGTAGGGATACCCACATCGACGGAAGTCGTCGGATAAGCCGGGGGGGTCTAGTAAGCCGTCAATTGAGGCACCTGCTCCGCCTCTTGCCGCGCTCTGTCTTGGTCCGCTGCGTGATAGGCTCCGTTATAAATCGGGCCATGGCCAGGGGGCGGGTCATGGCGTCTGACGTCGCTTGAGCCGGTCGCTGAGACCATGTGCCTGCTGTAACTCGGGCTCTGGCCCGGACGGGGGGTCGAGTGGATCCTATCCCGGCTGTAGGAGTACGCCTCTTGCTGCGCCAGTGCCGTCTGAAGGAGTTCCCTGATCCGCCGGGTTTCAATAGCCGTCGGAGAGTCGCCGTCAACTGGGAGAGCCGCCAGCCGTGCTGCCGCAGCAACCATGTTCTCCAGCGGGTTATTATAATGACCCGGGGGTGTTGGCACATACTGAGGTGGGGCAGGGGGCACCTGAGGAGGCCCCATTACTTGTGGCTGAATAGGGGGCCCAGACCCGGGTGCTATGACCCCTGGCGGGTTACTAGACCCTGCACCTGGCGTGCTGAAGAGGTTGCGTGGATCGTAAACCGGCGGGAGCCGAGATTGGGTCTTTTGATGCCTCCTCCGCATGACCTCATTGGACGCGTTTTGATCCATCGTGAGTTGCAAGGATTGCGCCTGGATCAACTGAGTTTGGGCATCGAGAGCCGCCCTCTCCGCAGCCAGCCTGATCCCTTCCGCCGCGAGGTCCTCCTTAGCTTTCACTAGATCCAATTTTAACTGTGCCACCTCCGCATCATGCTGAGCTTCATCCGCCGGGTTTACCGTGGCGGTTAACAGGGCCGTCATCTTGTCCGTGAGATCCATCAGTACCTGAGCCGGAGAAGGCACAGGGTTTCCTACTCCAGCCGCGGGGTTCTGAACAGGCTGTGCACTGGCCATAAAGATTCCCACTCAGCTTGGCGGCTCAAATAGATCCGGAATACTGTCACCATCGGAACAACCCATGAGCCTGCCATCTTGAAGCTGATACAACGGGTTTGACTCACCGGTGGTCGACTCGCCGTTAGAGCCGGCGGCCGTCTCATCACCAGATCCAGATCGATCAGAGAGTCCTCCGTGGATACACCCCACAAAAGCATGCCTTAAAGCAGGCCGGGCCCGGGCGGGTCGTGCGCGCTGAGCCACCTCGATGAGATCGGTGCAGAGATCCGGCTCAGGGCCCGGCTCACCAACCTTGCCGATGAAAATATGAATTCCGCCGAAGGGGACCCGGTACCCGTACCCAATTGAGCCGGCGTCGGGACCCCAGTCTACATCGTCGATGTAAAGCTTGCCGCGATGACTCTTGGTCATCCGGCCCACAGCGTATCCCTTGAGCCCTTCGAAGCTACCCTTCAAGAACTCAAATCCAACGTGCGCTAGCCCCACGGTGGGCGCCAACTGTCGTGGAATTGTCACGGCAGTTGTCCTCGAGCTAGGACTTAGTCGTGGAGCCATCGCAACTAGGAAGCTTGAAGGGGTTAAGTGGGACGAGGAACACGAAGGTTTATACTGGTTCGGCCCCTTACGGTGAAGGTAAAAACCTACGTCCAGTTTGAGGTGGTATTGATTAGGGTTTCGATGACCAGGGAGCTAAACTGCTATCCCTGGCCCTCGATCAGATTGTTCTTCTCCCTAAACTGCTGCCGGGTCGTCCCTTTATATAGGGAGGCTGACGCCCCGCGGCTCTCAGAGTCCCGGCCGGCTCATAAGAGTGTCCGGCTCGGACTCTCAGCTATTCTTGCCTTACACTACAAGTTCGACCATAATAATGATTGTAACTATGGGCCTTAAGCCGTATCCGGGTCTTAAGCCCATCAGGCCCATCGTCTTCAAGCTTGGCTCCGGGCTTCTGGCAACGACCATATGAGTAACCCGGCCCATCCTGGCGGGTGACTCTAAGGTCTATATCCTCAACAGGACCGATAGTTCTCCGGCAAGCCGAATACCACGTCAAGTGTTATTTTTCCCGCGCATCGCGCCTCTCGACTGGGAATGATCCCTCGGAACGTTGTGCTACTTTGCTTGATGCGGCTCCTGTTTATTTCCATTTTGTGGAGTGTGTCCTCATACACCTGGTTTAGTCCTACGCTAATGGTGCCACGTTACCTCCATCACAGTGGCTAATCTTTCGTTAGTTCAAACCAATTCAAAAATCAATTAAAAATATGGCAAACACACAAATGTCTCCAAACATTGAAACAAAAATGTTTGGGCAGTGCCAAAAATGGCATAGGTAATTATAGTGCAACAAACACCTTTTTAGAAAATGCGTGAATACATTAAAATGAAATAAAATAGAAAAGAGAAATGAATAAAAGAAAATGCACACAAAGGGGGAAAAGGAAACCCCCCTGCCCCTGGGCCTAAGGCCACAGAGACAGGCCCAGCCGGCCAGGCCCAGCTCCCCTCCCCGGTCGCTCTCCTCTCCCCCACAGTTCCCCCGGTGCGCGTCGCTACAGGAGGCTGGTCGCCGCCGAACCACCTCGCCGGCGACGACCCCCCCCCCCCCCCCCCCCCCCCCCGCGAGAGGATATGGCCTCCACGCCCCCGGACGCCTCGAGTCCTCCCCCCTACCTACCTCCACCCAGTCGCCTCTCCATCTCGGCTGCTCTCTCTGCTCCCCCCTCGCCCGAGCGAGAACGCCGCCAAAGCCTCTCCGTAGGCATGGCCTCGACCACCGTTCGTCGAGCCATCGAGTCCCCGAGTTCCCTCTATGTCGTCCTCGTCGACCCCGCGCTTCAGGATGAGATGGAGTGCCCTGCAGCGGCCGGGTCAAGCTTTTCCCCAACCCGAGTCGCCGTCGTCCACCGTGATCGATTCCGCCTCCCCTCTGCGCTCCCGTTCACTCGAGGGCCTCCATGTGCCGCGCCGTAAGCCTTTGCACCCTCCTCCTTCCTCTGGTTCCTCCTCATGCACCGTAGATGGCTCGCGGTGCCGCCATCGCCGTTGCCGTGAGCTCGCCGCCGCAGATCACCTCACCGTCGTGGCCACCGTGGCCCGAACTCGCGTCCGAGCTCATAGTCGAGCTCCTGGGGCTCGTAGGAACCCAGCTGTGCTCTCAGCATCGCCTATCGCGCCCCACATCGCCGTAGCCACCAACGCCTGATTCCGGCGTCCGCCGGCGACGACCTAGCGCTCGGCTCCGTTTGTTTTAGCTCACGCTGAAGCCACAAATCGACGCGGATCATTGTTCCCGTTCGAACGTGGCCAGCCGCGGTCGATTTGGTGCCCCGTAGGCTTTTTCCGACGCGCCCCCGAACGCCGCCGCCGCCCCTGCTCGTCGCCGGCGCCCCTTCCGGCGTCCCCAGCTGCTGCCGCTGCCGCCACTCGACGTGGCTTGTTCACCGCTTCCGAACGGCGCCTCTCGCGCGTCAAATAAACCCCGGACGGCTGTTTGCGAACATCGCCGGTGAAGCGCCACCGCGAAACGGCCACCGGAGTTATTCCGGTCACCAGCGCCGGCGTGGGCTGACGAGGACGCCTGGGGCCCGCTCCCTGAGCCACTGGTTGTAGGCCCCCAGCGCCTCAGTTGACCGCGTTGACTACGGACAACGCGGGCACCGTTCACCCCTGCCACTGACTTGTGGGCCGTTGCGCTTAATTAAGATAATTAAGTTTTCAAACTAATCTGCTAACTAAAATACTCACTGACACATGGGGCCCACACCCCTAAATAACCCCCTTTGAGAAGAATTAATCGACTGTTAACCCACAGAGGCTGACATGTGGGTCCCTATGGCCCCACTGGTCAGTTTGACCTGGTCTGCCGTTCTGTTGACTGCTGACATCACAGTGATGTCATGCTGATGTAGTATTCCTTTTTTGTTAATATAAATAATTCCAGAATATGTTTTAAACTTGCAAAATTCATAGGAAATAAACCGTAACTCGGATGAAAATGTTTTCTACATGAAAGTTGCTCAGAAAAATCCAACGAATCCGAATACGTGTTCCGTTCATCTGTCACATGCCCCTAGCCTGCTGAACATGGAACTTTCCCCCTCCTTTCCTCTGTCCGGAATCCGCCTAACGTCGGGAATTCATCCTCGGATGTTTATCCCCTCCATCTGCAATGTGTAGTACTACGTTAGGTCAACCCTATTTCTGCTTATCGTCATGTTATGCTTTGTGATGCTATGTTTGCTTTATATTTACTGTTTCTTCCCCCCCCCCTTCTCTCCGGTAGACCCCGAGACCGATGTTGCCCCTGTGATCAACTACGTCGACGACGACCCCTCCTTGCCCGAGCAACCAGGCAAGCCCCCCCCCCCCTTGATCACCAGATATCGCCTATTCTTCTCTTTACTCTTGCCTTAGAGTAGTGTAGCATGTTACTGCATTCCGTTAATCCTATTCTGCTGGATAGCCTGTGTTTGCCACTACTGTTGTTACCTTTACTTGCAATCCTACATGCTTAGTATAGGATGCTAGTTTTCCATCAGTGGCCCTACATTCTTGTCCGTCTGCTGTGCTGTACTATCGGGCCGTGATCACTTGGGCGGTGATCACGGGTATATACTTATATACTTTATACATAATACATGTGGTGACTAAAGTTGGGTCGGCTCGAGGAGTACCCGCGAGTGATTCACGGATTGGGGGCTGAAAGGACCTTTGTCCCGACGGCCCTCTGGGTGGATCTTTGTGGCGGAGCGACATGGCAGGTTGAGACTACCTAGGTGAGAGGTGGGCCTGACCCTAGTCGGTGTCCGCGGTTACATCAAATAACACGCTTAACGAGTTCTTGGTATTTGATCTGAGTCTGGCCATTTGGTCTATACGCACTAACCAACTACGCGGGAATAGTTATGGGCACTCGACGTCGTGGTATCAGCCGAAGCCTTCGTGACGTCAGCGACTGAGCGGCGCACGCCGGATTGGACTGGAACGCCTGGTAGGCTAGGTCTGCTTCCGGCCGCCCTCGCAACATGCAGGTGTGCAATGGGCGATGGGCTCAGACCCCTGCGCCATAGGATTTAGACTGACGTGCTGACCTCTCTGTTGTTCCTAGGTAGGGCTGCGACGTGTTGATCTTCCGCGGCCGGGCATGACCCAGAAAAGTGTGTCCGGCCAAATGGGATCGAGCGTGTTGGGTTATGTTTTGCACCCCTGCAGGGAAGTTTATCTATTCGAATAGCCGTGTCCCTCGGTAAAAGGACGACCCGGAGTTGTACCTTGACCTTATGACAACTAGAACCGGATACTTAATAAAACACACCCTTCCAAGTGCCAGATACAACCCGGTGATCGCTCTCTAACAGGGCGTCGAGGAGGGGATCGCCGGGTAGGATTATGCTATGCGATGTTACTTGGTGAACTTACCATCTACTCTCTTCTACATGTTGCAAGATGGAGGTGGCCAGAAGCGTAGTCATCGACAGGATTAGCTATCCCCCTCTTATTCTGGCATTCTGCAGTTCAGTCCACTGATATGGCCCCTTACACATATACCCATGCATATGTAGTGTAGCTCCTTGCTTGCGAGTACTTTGGATGAGTACTCACGGTTGCTTTTCTCCCTCTTTTCCCCTTTCTATACCTGGTTGTCGCAATCAGATGATGGAGTCCAGGAGCTAGAGATCCCGAGGATGATTCTACGTGGAGTTAGGCTTCGAGGAGTAGTTAGGAGGTCCCAGGCAGGAGGCCTTGCCTTTTCGATCGTTGCTACTTTTGTGCTAGCCTTCTTAAGGCAATCTTGTTTAACTTATGTCTATACTCAGATATTATTGCTTCCGCTGACTCTTGTGTTTTCGAGCTATGTATTCGAACCTTCGAGGCCCCTGGCTTGTAATATAAAGCTTGTTTTATTTTAATTTGTGTCTAGAGTTGTGTTGTGATATCTTCCCATGAGTCCTCGATCTTGATCGTACACATTTGCGAGTATGATTAGTGTACGATTGAATCGGGGGCGTCACAAGTTGGTATCAAAGTCGACTGCTTGTAGGAATCCCCCTTCCACACTCCTTGGCCGAAGTTGAGTCTAGTCATTGCAAAACTTTTACTAACATGGCTGTGTGGCTTACGGGCCCACATCGCCATTGGGTGGTATTAGGATCTTTTATTCCTCATCTATACTCTGGGACTCTGATCTCTCGTCTATTCGGGTTTAAATGAATTTACTAACTTTGACTCTAGTATCTCATAAATACTTCCATCCAGAGAGCCCTTAGCGCAAATGATCGCCTGCTGCACCGAAGGATTCCGAAGATACTCTCCGATGTTCTCTCGAGACTTGTGTCCATTGCTTTTGCAATTCCTACCACCGAAATATCCCTATGGATAAATACATACACTTGTCGTTCTTACTTTCAATCCCATGGATCTTGTTATTACAAGACCCGAAAATTCTCTCTATAGTTCTGAGAATCCTTTGAGCTTACTGCCTTGCTGTTCTTTACCACATGAATACCACTATGGATAATTTCTAGCACTCACCGGATATTTGTTCATCCCCAGTTGATTCATGTATTTCACAAAAGTCTTCAAAATACTATTTGAACTTCCGAAATCCTGAGTAGCCTATTGCTCTTGAAATTCTTACTTACTTGCATTATGGTTAATCCAATAAGTCTATAATCTTATTGGCATCTCTTGTCATTATCATTTTGAGTCCATTGATTCAATTTGTTGCGAATGCTCGAAATCCTCAATCAGATCCTAGAATTCATCCTTCTGGCTTAGACGTCGTTTTAAACGTGAGCTGCATCTCGACCAATCAAATTGCCATCGATTGTACCCCTAAGCCTACTCAACTTATCCATCCTTGATCAGAGCATTGCTTCTGATCCCCTGATTTGGAAATCATAATTCTTTTGCATTTGAACTTTGAATTAGTCAGTTGTTTCTATAATCAGATCTCCTTGCATTCTTCTTCCTCTGGTTGAGTACCGATGCTCACATCAGATCCCTTGTGGACCATCGGTTCCTTTGTTGGATTTTATCCGACAGTGTCCTTCATATTGAATAACCTTGTGAGCCTTTCCATGGGTATATAATGCCTTTGGTAAATTGTATCATCTGCTTTTGAACAATGCTCTACTTTCGAGCTTGTAATATTTACTCCGAAGTTTGTGGTATATGTTCCTAAGATGCCCTGATGGGTTGAACCTACGCCTTCCCTAATCCGTGTGAACCCGAAAGATTACATGGGTCATACTTATCTGGTATTGCACCAGGTAAAAACTTTCAACAACTAATGTCATTTTCGAAATACGAGAGGTGAATGAAAGGTTATGCGTTGAACAAGTGGGAGTCGACCTTGAACCCTGTGTTCATGCCCATGGACACGATGTATACCTTATCATGGAAGCTTCTCTTAAAATAATTACCCCCTTGTTATAAGTTCATCTGGTATCCGTGGACGTGGTTCCGACCATGTTTCTCCTTGATTCCGTTTCTCGTGCAAGTTTGAGCACTTGTCTTCTGCAGAGCAATACCCTAGTCCAACCTCTACCTTGATCTGTCATCGAGTATTACCCCCTGGTATCTCGAGATTATCATGGAACTGCATAACTTCTTATGAGTTCTTCATCAAGTGCTACATTCTCACTGATTCCAATTTTCCACGGGCTCTGAGTTATTAGTCACTCGAGAACACCGATAAGTGAATCGATTCTGCACTCCGATTCAATAACTCTAAGTAATTCTTGTAGCTTACGAGTTTAATAATCCTTCAAGTCATTCCTAGCCTTATCGGCTATATCATTATCATGCAAACTTTTTAACTGTGCTACCCGGTCCTTCCCGGAGCACAACTTTCAACGATGAGCTAAGCTTATGTCGATCTCCCTTGTCTTATCGTTTCACCTCGAACGGCAAGCTTGATTCCTAGTTGGTGTTGTATCCGTAGTTCCAATAATCTTTTGCTGCATCAGTCCTTCTGCTTGAGCAGGCGCTATTTGATTACATCTTCATGAAACCTCTCGGCAAATGTGTCGTGATCATCATCTACATTCTGAGCTCTTCCAAGATATCTATCAAATTCTTGATGAGAAATACCTCCTTGCCCCTTGATGGTTTGTGTTATCATCGGCAGCGTTATTGGCACCCCCCCCCTCCAATTCAGACTTGATCATGTTATGGAGCTCTTTCCTATCTAGCTTATGTTATGTTCTACATTGAAGTATTACTGTCCTTCATGTCAAGGATGTTGTGAGGATTACTCCACCTCTTAAGAATTCCTGATATAGTAATACTTCTCGCCATCTCCATTCATTTCCAGGTTCACGTGTTGATTCTAACCGGGATACCAACAGGTGAACTCTGTTGTTCGGATTCTAAAACTTCTAGCAACCCTATTGCTTTGAAGTCAATGGCCGATAGTTTCATTCTAAGTCTTTTGGTTATCGAGTCACCATTCTAACATTGATCATGCTACCTAAACCCATATTTTGGGTGTACTTTTCAACCAATGTTTAATTATGTATCTTTTGCTCGAGCATACGCCATTATACCATTTGATCTGGCAAATCTTATCCCCATGTTCACATAATTGTGGAAATCCATCTGTTTGGAAAATTGGATGATTTGTCGTCGAGTCCATCAGCCACCTCCTCTTCCTCTCCTTGGTTTAATGATGAACTCTTGTTTCGAAACTCGCTTCCATAGTTCGTTGCCCGAGAATCTTACAATGTCATCTCGACAATTTGTGTTGAACCTTTTCTTCTCAGACATCCCGAGCCTGAGGTACCCTGACACCAATCAGATCTGAATCTCGGTCAGATATGATGGTTGGAATATATTTCCAAGAGTTAAACATTGGTCTTTTATATGACCCGGTAAGATGATCTCATGCCCAACACCCCTGGCCGTAGGACCTATTATTATAGTTTCCTTTTTAGCAAGGTTATCCATTATTCCCTGAGGAAATTGTAAGGCTTATTCTACAAGTTGTTCCTGATGGATCCTTTGAGTATCCAAGATCTGACCTTTACCTGATGACCATGTCAATGCTATCTCGAAGCATGTCTGTGGTACTCCGATTTTCAATAAGAGCATTTGAAGAACAATGCTAAATTTTCTTTGTCCATTATCCAATCACCGTTGTATGGGTGATGTCATGAAATTTCTCTCCCCTTACCTAAAGGGTTTTCTACTTCTATCCAATCATGGATATCATGCTCTGCTTACCCTTGGGAAGGATATACCCCTGAAATATGTGTTTAAACACATTTTCCTTTCCATTGTTCTGTTAATCTGATAACACCTTTTCCTTTCCATTGTTTTTTTTAACCTTTCTGGTGATCATTATGATCTAAGCAGTATTAATCTCCTGCTTATGTGAACACCTCGGTGTACAACCCTGTCAGTAAGACCCCGTTACTTTTGTTGATGACATTTCGGTAACCGCCGATGGACGAGAACTTTGCCTACTGGTTCGCCTCGTTTCAGCGAGCAGGAAAATGGTTCTCTTCGTCCCTCGCCCTTGGTACCGACATTGTTGCCGACATAATCGACATGCTACCCTCTGACATGTCTTGCTATCATGACCGTGCAAGATGTCACCGTTCCTCCTACTTTTAATCCACATGGTGGGCCCATAACCCCCAGTTCCACAAGATCGAAACCTGACTCTCCTGTACACCCCCTGTTCTCAAGGTTGTTCCTCGCGCGTGGCCTCGTATATAATTCACGAGCCACCTTCCGAGAGATCATCAATTCTGGTATCAGACACAAAACTTATTCCCATTGCTCTGGACCCCTTTTACACTTTGTTTCAGGCATCGAACGATTGCCTACCCGCTTGAAACTTCTCATGGTACCTTCTTACTTTGCTCTCAATATTTTCTTAAGTTCCAGTTCGAGAGTTACTTTCTGCCACCTTCCCCGATGTTAGCTACCAGATAGTCAACCTTGCAGAGGTCCGTTCTCCCGGAATACCCCCTTTATACATTCGTAAGTACGATTGAGTTCCAGAAGAAAGGATGCCGACTTCAGCATGAGGACCTGAAGCAGAGAAATGAAGACATCAACATAATGGATCGACCTCTCTGAGAATAGAAACCAAGACCGAGAAGACTCGGTAGAATTTCACGACCAAATCCCTTCCCCCTTACTTCCCCTCTTAAATCTCGGGACGAGATTTCTTGTAGTGGAGGAGAATTGTGACGCCCGGGTAATTAAGCTATAGTAATCCTACGCTAATGGTGCCACGTTACCTCCGTTACAGTGGCTAATCTTTCGTTAGTTCAAACCGATTCAAAAATCAATTAAAAATATGGCAAACACACAAATGTCTCCAAACATTGAAAAAAAATGTTCGGGCAGTGCCAAAAATGGCATAGGTAATTATAGTGCAGCAAACACCTTTTTAGAAAATGCCTGAATACATTAAAATGAAATAAAATAGAAAAGAGAAATAAATAAAAGAAAATGCAAAAAAAGGGGGAAAAGGAAACCCCCCCTGCCCCTGGGCCTAAGGCCACAGAGACAAGCCCAGCCGGCCAGGCCCAGCTCCCCTCCCCGGTCGCTCTCCTCTCCCCCACAGTTCCCCCGGTGCGCGTCGCTACAGGAGGCTGGTCGCCGCCGAACCACCTCACCGGCGACGACCCCCCCCCCCCCCCGCGAGAGGATAAAGCCTCCACGCCCCCAGACGCCTCGAGTCCTCCCCCTACCTACCTCCACCCAGTCCCCTCTCCATCTCGGCTGCTCTCTCTGCTCCCCCCCTCGCCCAAGCGAGATCGCCGCCGAAGCCTCGCCGTAGGCGTGGCCCCGACCCCCGTTCGCCGAGCCGTCGAGTCCCCGAGTTCCCTCTACGTCGTCCTCGTCGACGCCGTGCTTCAGGACGAGATGGAGTGCCCTGCAGCGGCCGGGTCAAGCTTTTCCCCAACCCCGGTCGCCGTCGTCCGCCGCGCTCGATTCCGCCTCCCCTCTGCGCTCCCGTTCACTCGAGGGCCTCCGTGTGCCGCGCCGTAAGCCTCCGCACCCTCCTCCTTCCTCTGGTTCATCCTCATGCACCGTAGATGGCTCGCGGTGCCGCCGTCGCTGTTCCCGTGAGCTCGCCGCCGCAGATCACCTCACCGTCGTGGCCACCGTGGCCCGAGCTCGCGTCCGAGCTTGTAGTCGAGCTCCTGGGGCTTGTAGGAACCCAGCTGTGCTCTCAGCTTCGCCTGTCGCGCCCCACATCGCCATAGCCACCAACGCCCGATTCCGGCGTCCGCCGGCGACGACCTAGCGCTCGGCTCCGTTTGTTTTAGCTCACGCTAAAGCCACAGATCGACGTGGAACATTGTTCCCGTTCGAATGCGGCCAGCCGTGGTCGATTTGGTGCCCCGTAGGCTTTTCCCGACGCGCCCCGAACGCCGCCGCCGCCCCTGCTCGTCGCCGGCGCCCCTTCCGGCCTCCCCGGCTCCTGCCGCTGCCGCCACTCGACGTGGTTCGTTCACCGCTTCCGAACGGCGCCTCTCGCGCGTCAAATAAACCCCGGACGGCTGTTTCCGAACATCGCCGGCGAAGCGCCGCCGCGAAACGGCCGCCGGAGTTACTCCGGTCACCAGCGCTGGCGTGGGCTGACGCGGACGCCTGGGGCCCGCTCCCTGAGCCACTGACTGTAGGCCCCCAGCGCCTCAGTTGACCGCGTTGACTACGGTCAACGCGGGCACCGTTCACCCCTGCCACTCACTTGTGGGCCCTTGTGCTTAATTAAGATAATTAAGTTTTCAAACTAATCTGCTAACTAAAATACTCACTGACACATGGGGCCCACACCCCTAATTAAGCCCCTTTGAGAACAATTAATCCACTGTTAACCCACAGAGGCTGACATGTGGGTCCCTGTGGCCCCACTGGTCAGTTTGACCTGGTCAGCCGTTCTGTTGACTGCTGACGTCACAGTGATGTCATGCTGACGTAGTATTCCTTTTCTGTTAATATAAATAATTCCCGAATATGTTTTAAACTTGCAAAATTCATAGGAAATAAACCGTAACTCGGATGAAAATGTTTTCTACATGAAAGTTGCTCAGAAAAATCCAATGAATGCGAATACGTGGTCCGTTCATCTGTCACATGCCCCTAGCATGCTGAACATGCAACTTTCCCCCTCCTTTCCTCTGTCCGGAATCCGCCTAACGTCGGGAATTCATTCTCGGATGTTTATCCCCTCCGTCTGCAACGTGTAGTACTACGTTAGGTCGACCCTATTTCTGCTTATCGTCATGTTATGCTTTGTGATGCTATGTTTGCTTTATATTTACTGTTTCTTCCCCCTCTTCTCTCCGGTAGACCCCCAGACCGATGTTGCCCCTGTGATCGACTACGTCGACGATGACCCCTCCTTGCCCGAGCAACCCGGCAAGCCCCCCCCCCCCTTGATCACCACATATCGCCTATTCTTCTCTATACTCTTGCCTTAGAGTAGTGTAGCATGTTACTGCATTCCGTTAATCCTATTCTGCTGGATAGCCTGTGTTTGCCACTACTGTTGTTACCTTTACTTGCAATCCTACATGCTTAGTATAGGATGCTAGTTTTCCATCAGTGGCCCTACATTCTTGTCCGTCTGCTGTGCTATACTATCGGGCCGTGATCACTTTGGCGGTGATCACGGGTATATACTTATATACTTTATACATGATACATGTGGTGACTAAAGTCGGGTCGGCTCGAGGAGTACCCGCGAGTGATTCACGGATTGGGGGCTGAAAGGACCTTTGTCCCGACGGCCCTCTGGGTGGATGTTTGTGGCGGAGCGACAGGGCAGGTTGAGACTACCTAGGTGAGAGGTGGGCCTGACCCTGGTCGGTGTCCGTGGTTACATCAAATAACACGCTTAACGAGTTCTCGGTATTTGATCTGAGTCTGGCCATTTGGTCTATACGCACTAACCAACTACGCGGGAACAGTTATGGGCACTCGACGTCGTGGTATCAGCCGAAGCCTTCGTGACGTCAGCGACTGAGCGGCGCGCGCCGGATTGGATTGGAACGCCTGCTAGGATAGGTCTGCTTCCGACCGCCCTCGCAACGTGCAGGTGTGCAATGGGCGATGGGCCCAGATCCCTGCGCCATAGGATTTAGACCGGCGTGCTGACCTCTCTGTTGTGCCTAGGTAGGGCTGCGACGTGTTGATCTTCCGCGGCCGGGCTGTAACACCCTGAGAATCATGCTACAGTAACCCCCTGTGATTAAGCTAATCATGTTGCTAAACAGGGCTAGATCACATTTGAACCACACCCTTGTCAAACTCCTAGTTCAAACTTCAAATATAATTAAATTGGAAAATAAAAGTTTTCAAAAATTCAAACAAAAATGTTCAGTGGGTTCTAAATAATACCCTGGTAATTATGGTGGAGAAAACACATTTTTATAAAATGTCTAAATACTTTTAACTGAAGTAAAACAGAAAAGGAAATAAACAAATACGAGAAAACAGAAAACAAAACAGAAAAAGAGAGCAAAGGGAAAAGGCCCGCTCCCCCCCCCACTGGAACCCGCGGCCCAAACCCCCCCCCCCCGGCCCAAGCTGGGCCGCCACCCGCAGCCGCGCCCCGGCCCAGCCCACCTCCCCCCCCCCGCGTCCCCTTCCTGTTCCCCCGACCGGGTCGGAACAGGGGAGCGTCGCCGCCGAACCCCCTCGCCGGCGGTGAACCCCGCGAGAGGATAAGGGCGCCAGCGGCCCCGCTCCCTCGGGCCTCTCTCCCACTCACCCCGCTCCCTCCCTCGGCCTCTGCGCCTCTCCCCCGGATCCGCGCCGCTCCCCTCTTCCCCACGCCCGACGCGCTCGCCGCCGTTCCCGTCGTTCACGCGGCCACCGTGCCCCACTCGCCACCTCGCCGTGCCGTACGACGTCGCCGCCCTCGACTACATCCCCTCCGCCTCTCCGCCGAAGCTCGGAGCCACTGCATCGGCCTCCCCGAGCTCGCCTTCATCTTCGGACGCCGGCCCCCCCTTCTTCCCCGGCGACGACCTGCTGCTCCTAAGCACCCACGGGCCTTTCTTGCGCCGCGCGGTGAGCTCCTCTACCTCCTCCCCCTCTCCGCTAGCTCGCTCGCGCTCCGTAGCTGCTTCCCCGCGCGCGCCCGAACGCCACGCCGCGGAGCTCGCCGCCGGCGTGTCTCCGGTGACCAAATGGTCACGGGCGTTGGCCCGCTAGCCCGACCGCACCGTGCCGCACCCACCTAGCTAGCTAGTTCGGCCGTTCGCGCGCTCTAGCGTAGCTTCCGTCGGGCACCCGTAGCACCTCGCCGCCGGCGAGCTTGTAGCGGTCGCCCCGGCCGTTCCAGCCCCTCCGACCACCGCCGTTGGACGCGCGACGTCGAGCCGCGTCGAACGCGCCCAGCCACGCCCCCGGAGACCCCCTGTACGTGAAACCCGCGCCCCTCCCGAGCCGCGCCGCCGTGCGTTTGGTCGCCGGCGATACTCCGGCGCCGGCCGCCGACGTGGCACACCTGGGGCCACCCCTGGGTCACTGCCAGTGGCCCCCACGGGCCCAGTTGACTGGGTTGACCCAGTCAACTGCTGACTGGGCAGGCCCAGTCACTGACATGCGGGCCCCGCCGCAAAAATTAAAAAAGAAAAGAAAAGAAAATGTTTTATAAATAAAAATAATTAGTTTAATTAATCTCTCACTGACAGGTGGGCCCAGTAGTTAATTAACTAAAAATTAATTAGTTTAATCCTCTGTTAACCCACTGTCTATGACAGGTGGGTCCCCCTTGTCAGTTTGACCAGTCAACCCGGACTGTTGACCGCTGACGTCACTCCTACGTCATGCTGACGTCATATCCCTTTTTCTGTTAATTAAATAATTCCAGAAATTCAAATAAACTTTGAAAATTCATATCTTTTAAACCGTAACTCGGATGAAAATGTTTTCTATATGAAAGTTGCTCAGAACGACGAGACGAATCCGACTACGCAGTCCGTTCATCCACCGCACCTCCCTAACCTATCGAACTAGCAACTTTCCCCCTCCGATCCGTCTGTCCGAAAACGCGAAACATCGGGCATACCTCCCGGATGTTCCCCCCCTTCACCGGTACCACCTACTGTCGCGTTAGGGCACCCCTAGCACCGCTCATTGTCATGTCACGCATCGTCATGCTTATGTTTGCATTGTATTTACTGTTTCTTCCCCCTCTTCTCTCCGGTAGACTACGAGACCGACACTGCTGCTGCCCAGTTCGACTACGGAGTCGACGACCCCTCCTACTTGCCAGAGCAATCAGGCAAGCCCCCCCTTTTGATCACCAGATATCGCCTACTCTAATCTCTACTGCTTGCATTAGAGTAGTGTAGCATGTTACTGCTTTTCGATATCCTATTCTGATGCATAGCCTATCCTTGCTACTACTGTTGATACCTTTACCTGCAATCCTACATGCTTAGTCTAGGATGCTAGATTTCCATCAGTGGCCCTACATTCTTGTCCGTCTGCTGTGCTATACTATCGGGCCGTGATCACCTGGGCGGTGATCACGGGCATATACTTATATACTATATACATGACACATGTGATGACTAAAGTCGGGTCGGCTCGTAGGAGTACCCGCAAGTGGATCTTTGTGGCGGAGCGACAGGGCAGGTTGAGACCGCCTAGGTGAGAGGTGGGCCTGGCCCTGGTCGGCGTTCGCGGATACTTAACACGCTTAACGAGATCTTGGTATTTGATCTGAGTCTGGCCATTTGGTCTATACGCACTAACCATCTACGTGGGAGTAGTTATGGGTATCCCGACGTCGTGGTATCAGCCGAAGCTCTTTTGACGTCAGCGACTGAGTGGCGCGCGCCGTGTTGGACCGCTTTGACGTAACCGCCGTGATCGTGTGGGTTGCTAGGTCTGCTCGCGGCCGCGTTCGCAACGTGCAGGTGTGCATAGGGCGATGGGCCCAGACCCCTGCGCGCATAGGTTTAGACCGGCGTGCTGGCCTCTCTGTTGAGCCTAGGTGGGGCTGCGACGTGTTGATCTTACGAGGCCGGGCATGACCCAGAAAAGTGTGTCCGGCCAAATGGGATCGAGCGTGTTGGGTTATGTGGTGCACCCCTGCAGGGAAGTTTATCTATTCGAATAGCCGTGTCCCTCGGTAAAAGGACGACCCGGAGTTGTACCTTGAGCTTATGACAACTAGAACTGGATACTGAATAAAACACACCCTTCCAAGTGCCAGATACAACCCGGTGATCGCTCTCTAACAGGGAGACGAGGAGGGGATTGCCGGGTAGGATTATGCTATGCGATGCTACTTGGAGGAATTCAATCTATTCTCTTCTATATGCTGCAAGATGGAGATGTCCAGAAGCGTAGTCTTCGACAGGACTAGCTATCCCCCTCTTATTCTGGCATTCTGCAGTTCAGTCCACTGATATGCCTCTTTACACATATACCCATGCATATGTAGTGTAGCTCCTTGCTTGCGAGTACTTTGGATGAGTACTCACGGTTGCTTTTCTCCCTCTTTTCCCCTTTCTATACCGGATTGTCGCAACCAGATGCTGGAGTTCAGGAGCCAGACGCCACCGCCGACGACGACACCTACGACACTGGAGGTGCCTACTACTACGTGCAGGCCGCTGACGACGACCAGGAGTAGTTAGGAGGTCCCAGGCAGGAGGCCTTGCCTTTTCGATCGTTGCTACTTTTGTGCTAGCCTTCTTAAGGCAAACTTGTTTAACTTATGTCTGTACTCAGATATTGTTGCTTCCGCTGACTCGTCTATGATCGAGCACTTGTATTCGAGCCCTCGAGGCCCCTGGCTTGTATTATGATGCTTGTATGACTTATTTATGTTTTAGAGTTGTGTTGTGATATCTTCCCGTGAGTCCCTGATCTTGGTCGTACACATTGCGTGCATGATTAGTGTACGGTCAAATCGGGGGCGTCACAAGTTGGTATCAGAGCCGACTGCCTGTAGGAACCCCCCTTCCACACTCCTTGGCCGAAGTCGAGTCTAGTCATTGCAAAACTTTTACTAACATGGCTGTGCGGCTTACGGGCCCACGTCGCCATTGGGTGGTACTAGGATCTTTTACTCCTCGACCTTTACTCTGGGACTCTGAACTCTCTTCTACTCGGGTTAAACGAATTTACTAACTCTAACACTAGGATCCCGTGACCGCGTTCACCCCAAAGATGGATAAGCCATAGTTGTTTCTTAGAATAGTATTTTGAACAATTCACACACTGTCATTTGACTCCTTTGAAACGTCTTTGCTTTCAGATGGAACCCACGAGGCAGGTCGTTCGCCACACGATGGCCATTGGTGCCTCGGGATCACCTGCGGTGCTAGCTGAGATGATGACCTATCTGGGTTATCGCTGGCACCCTGAGTTCACCGTCTACGAGGAGTACCAGGACTTTAACCAGGAGCAGTACCGTGCCATCGTCCACCTCTACTCTCGGGAGTACGACTCCACTACTGTGCTGCACACCGCACATG
This sequence comes from Triticum aestivum, assembly GCF_018294505.1. NCBI lineage: Eukaryota > Viridiplantae > Streptophyta > Magnoliopsida > Poales > Poaceae > Triticum > Triticum aestivum. The sequence continues at coordinate 495,430,938 of NC_057805.1, read as the reverse complement.
GTGTTGGTGTGACCATCGATATGGCTGTCCACGATGCAGCCTATGCTGCTCTGACACGTCTTCGTGGAGAGTATCGGGAGTTGGACACCTCCCCTTTCAGGCACATTGCTATCGCCTCTGATGTTGGTGCGGAGGGATACTACACTGCTGCCTACTCCACTGTCACCCGGGAGCCCTTCTACCATCAGCACCTGGTTCTGCATGCTGATGGGCTGGATCGAGCTAACCGAGCTCTTCGCCACGAGATGTACACCACCCGTCAGCACCTTTACCGTGCTCTGACGCTGCTGCACCCCTTTGTCCGGTCTGGACAGGTACCGCGTTCTGCGATCTACCCAGCCAGGACCGTGATGCCCCACGGTGTCGGTTGGCCAGAGGTGGGAGGCTACTCTCCCGCACTTGGTTCCCTTCTGCCACCTGAGCGTCGGACTCTACACCTGAGTATCCGCGGCCCCCAGTCTGCTGACGTGGAGGACTATCCGTTGCCTCACTACCAGCTGTCGGGCTACGATTACCTCCACAGTACCTCTTGGGACTGATGTAGGCTTGATTGTAGTATTAGTTTCAGTCGCCGCGAGCCTGTGTGCCGCCTATGATGTTTTAGTCTATGTACTGAACTCTGTGTACTGAACTCTATGCATGACCCCTTTTGTAAACTATGCCGACTACTATGTAGTAGCTATCGTGCTCCTTTCAATTATGCATGTTTCATCATGAATGATTCTTGTCATTGCAAATTTTCTCAATGCTGAACTACCCCTGTTATATATTAGTAGGATGGTTAGACCAGGTGGTCGTGGTCGTGGTGGCGATGCCCCACCACCACCTGAGTACATGGCTGGTATGATCCAACAGTTTGAACTGAACGGCCAATTCATGGAAAATATGATGGCTCAGTTTCCTCGCCCCAATATGAACCAACAGCCAGCTCAAGTGACTCTTCAAGATTATCCGGAGTCTGAAGACCTTCCAGACTCAACAGTCCGGGCTCCCGAGTATCTTCTGATTGTTTAGGACTGTCGTTCGGTTCTATGTTCGGAGGGCTGGTCGCATCCTTTCGCTGGTGGGTATCCGGTTCTTCCTGATCGGCGGTCCGGACATAGTCCGTCTTCGATATAGAAGAAGACTCGACGTCCTGCCCCTCGACCACCGCTATCTGGTGGGTGACCGGTGGAGTTTCGGTTTCTCCCTGATCGGTTTTAGGCCCGATCCGATCATAATCTGTGGCGATTCCCAAAGCGGCGATGCGATCTAGGAGCTCATTTAAGGACGACAACTCTGCCGGATCCATCAGCTTGGAGTGTTCGGATTCGATGCGAAGGGGGTTTTTGATGGCCCGAGAGGTCATCGTCGGCTTAACGGCCGAACGGGCGATCATGGTAAAGCCGCCCAGCCGGAGGGTTTGGCCTGGGGCCAGAACTCCCCCGGGGGTGATGTTGTCTTTAAGGACAAGGCGAGTCATCGAATCTTTCGTCGACGTCACAGTGGAACTCTCAATGAAAACACCAATGTCGTTGTCAAAACCAGCAGATCTCGGGTAGGGGGTCCCGAACTGTGCGTCTAAGGTCGATGGTAACAGGAGACGGGGGACACGATGTTTACCCAGGTTCGGGCCCTCTCTATGGAGGTAATACCCTACTTCCTGCTTGATTGATCTTGATGAATATGAGTATTACATGAGTTGATCTACCACGAGATCGTAATGGCTAAACCCTAGAAATCTAGCATGTATGACTATGGCAATGAGTATATCCTTTCCGGACTACCCCCTCCGATTTATATAGACACCGGGGGGATCTGGGGTTACATAGAGTCGGTTACATTAGAAGGAATCTTCATAGTCGGTCGCCAAGCTTGCCTTCCACGCCATGGAGAGTCCAATCCGGACAAAGGGTACAGTCTTCGGCCTTCATGTCTTCACAGCCCATCAGTTCGGCCCCTGGATAACAGGCCGGACGCCCGAGGACCCCTTAATCCAGGACTCCCTCACTCGGCATCTATTTACAACAGCTTGTCATCATGGAGCAGTAGAATTTCTGGGTCGGGATCTTGATTTTATGGATAAGACCGATCCATTTGATTGTGACTGCCGAAAACTTTAGCTGAGTTAGATGCCATTGTCCTGTTCAATCTGGATTTTGTCTAAACCTGATGAGCAATTAATCCTCGTGCTTTTCTAATGTTTCTTAGCTGGAGTTAGATATTGTTGCCCTTTTAAAACTCGGCTTTGACCCATATTTTCTTTCATACAGGGCCAATGGCTTGCCATTTCTTTAATTAAGACATCAATATTATAAGCATTCACAACATAGGGAAAGAACATCACTCTCGCGGGATCCTTGAAATCTTTGTTCATTACAGAACCGCAAGTTCTTAGCGCCCACCAGCACCCACAAACTTATTTTCAATTTGCACACCAAATGGGCTGTAATTCTTAATAAGAAAAGCTGCATGGTAGTGACAGATTTGGATTTATCATTTGGGAGCCACGAGGAAAAAGCCTATCCAGGGTGGTGCCGACTCGACAGTAAACATTGAGAAACCTGGTTTTAAAATTACTATAAATCCAAAACTCCCCTCAAAATCATGAAACTTGGCATGGTGTTATGTCATAGCACCAACATGTTGTGCTAAAAAATTAGTCCAATTTGGGACAAGTTTTAGTACAAACTTCTTACAAACTGGAGCTTCTCTCAAAAAGGCTCATGGTGCCGAGAGGGACCTTGTCACCTATGTGTGCGAAACGACATACGCTGTCTCTTCCCGCCTTGATTTATTTTACAGAGGCAACATGCAACTATAGTAGCGTCGTCCTAAAAATGTGAAATTATTCACGGTTCGTTTTGCCTTTTTATACATTATTTGAGTTCCCTAGGCATTTTGGAACGTACTTTGGTGTGTGCAAAGGTCATGTGTGTACTAGCCACATATGTAATTGGATGTTCAATCTGTTTATGAAATCAAGTCCTTATAAGTTATAAGTACATATGCTGTTGTTCTGTATGCAATGACATCGCACACGGACCATACTGGGGAACCCGTCGGTGATGATTGCATCAATCGCTAACAATTGTATGCCGCCAAGCGTTTGCCCACAGCACACACGGCTTATTAGCAGCAATCGTCTTTGTTATTATCAGTCTTCCCACACATTTCTGATTGCAGACCTGTTTGTCGCGTATCACACACATCTTGCTATATTGAACCGTTTCTGTTCTCGTGGCTCAAAGCAAACAATTCATCCGAGTGAACCGCATGCCGTATATCGCACACACCTTGATCTGGCTGACCGTTTCTTTTGTGTTGTCTAATCACAAACAGTTCATCCGAGTGAATCGTATGTTTTATATCGCACACACCTTCATCTAGCCGCCCGTTTCTTTTGTTCCTCCGCATCGCAAACAGTTAATTGAACTAAACTATATGCCGTACATCGCACACGCAACTAAAATCTGAACTGTGTTTGATGCATCCGCCATCGCAAACGTTTTGCACCTTTTTTGACGGGTTTTTTACACCACCGTTTGTGATTATTGCATTGCACACAATTTCATCGAAGGGTCTCTGATCGTAGTGTCGCGTTAGCAGCAACCTGCAGTAGTGATACTTACAATGATAAAGTAGTATATATACTACTACATGATAATATATGAGATATGAGGGTAAGTACCCCAGGTGGTAGGAAGTATTTTCCCTATATATATGTCGTCCCTTGCTCGACCGTTGTTTCACGTGAACAAAGAATCATGACCCCCCCGCCCCATCCCCTCATCCTCCTAGCTTGATCCCAGCATCTTGAACAAGAACCGAAACTCAACACCCCCAACTTCACCCTAACCTAGTGCCCCCACCCCCACCTCCGATCACGTCCCTCCTCAACATCGCCACAACTACCATTACTAGCCCGCGCTAGTTCAGGTTCGAGAACACTTGGCTCCTCAACCCTTTCTGCCTATCAACCATCCTCCCAGACTCATATAGACAGGTTGCCTTGCTGGTTAGGGGCACTTCTTACAACCTCACTTCTCAGATAAATTCTTCAGGTATTGCCAATGTTTCGAAGAAGGATCACCGCTTTGTCCCCTTTCTTGGTAATAACTGCAAATTCTTCATTGATCTGCTTGATTTGCTTGGAGAAATTTTGGAATCTTTAAGGTGGCAAGTCTGCTCTCTGAGCAGACACTCGTCCGGTGTTTTCTCTCCCGGTCTGAAGGCAGGCCACCGTCTAGAGAAAAGAGGGGCAATTTCTATGTAATTGTGGACGGGGATGAGTACACTCTTTTTTTATGTACCAACACATGCATCCTAATGCTTATGTCAAAACCACATCCATGCATGCGCTTCTTGTCTCCGTAGATGAGGTAGCCACACACAACAAAAAGGCAAGTGTATTCCAGTCCTGCTCCAAGCTCCTAGGCGCGGTGCTAGAACAGGTATTTGCCAGTGGCCTCGCAACCTCTACTCAAGTGCTCTGGTGGCTGATGGGCCATTGTTGGAAGCCCATTTCCCCCCATTAGAAACCCAGGAAAAATGAATGTGGTCCATGATCGGTCTCACACCAGGGTGGGGTGGGCTTGGGCCTAGCTTTTACAAGGCTACGTATGTACGAGGAGGGGCCCTCTAACCCACACCGCCCTAACTGGTCTACAGCCCCACCTCACCAATGCATCCCCCAATGCGTGTCTGCCCTCCCCGCATGTGTGCGCCTCCCCAAGCCGTGGCACCTCATGACCATTGTGCGCCAAGGTTGTTAACATGCTTTCTCTGTCACGGCTAACTCGAGGTATTGTAGCCCGTCGTGCACCATGGCGCAATCCTAGTCCGCCGGCATGGTCTCCTCCGCACCGGTGCCCCATTGGTTTACTCTCGAAAGAGTTCGGTGAAATAGTTTCTTCATGTACCTTCATGTTTTATCTATAATTTTAGTTTGTTTTGACCATATGTTACATTTGACTTTGAAATTGGAATATAAATATTATTGAAATATATGCGATAGAAAATAATTTTTTGAAGCATTGTAGTGTCAGGTGCACGCCCTTAAGACTGAGAGGCCTAAAAGAATTATTTTTAGAGACCTTTTGTAATTTTTCCAAGATGCTTTTAATGAAGGCCAGATATAAAATTAATTGATATTCGCTCCCCGGGCCTCTTTCTTCGACTTGGACGTGCCACGTGAGACAGTGATAAGTGACAACGAACGACGAGGGCCCCTGACCTGGACCAATCACTAGTAGCTGATCAGCGATCGGTATCGATCCCCACAAGGCGAACAGCAATGGCAACGTCCACCTACACAGCCGGTAACCCACCCAGTAAGCGGCCAAAAGACATCCCATCTTCGAGTAGTGCTGTATGCAGTATGCCCATCTGGCCATCTGTGTAGTAACTAGGAACCGGACAAGTTGAGAGTAGCTATCTACCTCAGCTAGGTGAAATGGAGATGGGACCTGACGTACGGTCACACCACATGCACGTCAGCTTGGCAACTCTCAGCATATGGAACCCGCACCATAGACATTGTGATGCTCTAGCTAGTAGGAGTACTCTAGTACTCTATTTGTTTGCTGGTAAAGATCCATCGATCTTTTTTCTATATGTGGCTATGCACGCGTTGGTGCCTGACGGCTCAGGCCATCTAGCTAGCTAGGATTAATGGCGACCTCATGGATGCATTAACAACATCCGCTGTCGGCTTCATTACTTTTACCTTTCGCTCGCACGAACAGTTCGTGTTAATCAAGTCCCAACAACTTAGTTAATAGTCATTGCCAGCAATAGTATGGAAATCATATATAGAACGAACTGATTACGTCGACGCAATGATGATGTCTCAATACATGCCAAGATTTTGCCACTCGTGGTCCAGTTTGCATAAGTTTTGTTTCTTTACAAACTACTCCAAGTAGTGACCAAAAGGATCCTATAAAAGTTTATAGAGGTAGTAGTTTGCATGCAATCTCAAATAAAACTTCAGACTAAGTGGGCGCATTGGGGATGCTGTGGAGGAAGAGGGAGAAGAATGACCCCCTACAAAAAAGGTCGGTCCATCTCTCAAGTTCCTGTATATATGGTGTACCCTCACCCACTCACTGTTATTTTGACTGTCGGTGATGTCCGTTCTTCATCTCTCAAGTGGTTGTATATATGATGTACACTCATGCACTCACTGTTATTTCAGCTGTCGGTGATAGTCGTCCTTCACCTTCTCCTCCTACTTTATCAAGGTGAGGAAAAGAAGAAGAAGGACGACCGCTACGACAACAGTCGGTGTCCTCCTCTTAAAACAACTCACATATCAGTGTGTGGATTAAGAGTGAGTATTGTCCACTCGAATGAAAAAAAAAAATTTAAGTGGCTCATCCAAAAAAGGTTCAAAAAATTACAGAAAAAATCGGCATGACCTTTGCTAGAAATTGGACATATTGAGTGTCAAAAATTAAGCGAAACGGAAGTTAACCAACGTTTCGCGAAAACATTGGTACACATTATGAATATCTGCATCATGAATAAAATATGATACTATATGTTCGCCAATATGCAGTATGTATTCTCTACCACAAGCCATCAAATTTGAGACGTCTAATTAGAATGATTCAATGGTACATCCTATAACAAAATTTTACTACACTAACAAGATATTGCTAACAAAAGCCATCAACTTTTACTACAATAACAAAATATTGCTAATGTAAAAGTACAGTAACTAAGAACAACTACAATCTACAATAAGAGAGCTGAGATATGGTTACCGGGGCGGACGAAGACGACGTGAGGTTGACGGGGGGAAACTGACAATGTTTGAGGCAGCGGATGGCGCGGGACATGGTGGCTGGGAGGATGTTGGAGGCGGCGGCGGACGGCGAGGGCAATAAAGACCGAGTTGGCGACGAATGGCATGGGCGACGGGGATCATTGGCTCAGTGACGCCGTTCGAGGCGGCGAACGGTGACCGCGACGGTGGAGGATGCCACGACGACAGCAACGGTGGTGAAGCGAGCGAGAATTAGAAAGAGACTTGTGTGTCTGGATAAGGTGTGAGTGGCTGCGGGTCCGAGGGGCAGGTGGATAAGGGCGTGCACAGCTGTGATGGGCGAGAGAGAGTACCCTCCACTGCTGTTATTCGCCCGCGAAGGATTTTAGAAGAATGTAGCAGTGATGAGTGCTTGTTTACGACCACCACTGCAAAACTCTTGGAAAATTTGAAAAATTTGGACGCGGGTCGCCCAAATATAGCTGTGGCAGGCACTGCATAGAGTTCGTCACTGATTTGGCAGGCACCAGTGGCGAGCGTGCCCATGCGGCCCGCCACTGCCGTTCATCACCCGTGAAGAAATTAGGAAAAATTTATGAGGGCGGGTGATGGACAATGCCCACAACTGTTGAGTTGAAATAGGAGACCGGTTATTAATAGCATCCGCCACTGCTACCTTTTTAAAATGGGGAGTGCTTCGGGACAAGCCCCCTAAAACGTATAATGGACAGGATGGTCATTTCACATTAGGTATAGGAATACCCACCCGACGCCGTACGTATGCGCGCGACGTCATACGCCTGCCCGCGTATGCCGCACCCGTCGCTGTACGCCCGCACGCGTATGCCGCACGTGTCGCTGTAAGTCGCTACTGTACGCCCGCACGTCTCCACATTGGCGTCGATAGTTATGGAAAAAAACGTCACGGGATCCGCCGACGCCCACAGTCGTAACCCCAAACCCCAAACGCATCCACGCCGTCTCCACGTCGCCGCCCGTCTCTATGTCGCCGCCCGTCTCCACGTAGTCGCCACGCGTCTCCACGTCGTCGCCCAAACAGGCCGTCGCGCGTGCCCCGGTGCCGTTGCTGCTGCCGCCGCGTTCCTTTGCCGTCGCCCAGATGGCCGCCCACCCATGATCTCGGCCACCATCCTGACGCCGTCGACACCTGCCTCGGCCGGCCAGCAACGTCACGCCGTCAGCGCGTTGGTCATCGGACAAAATGGATCCAGCTGACATCCTCGCCGCCGTGCAAGAGGTTGGTTTGAGACGTCGTTGTGCTTGATGAACTACTTATTTTAGGGATGATGTTACACGGTGTTCGACTGATCTTAGAATTTTCTTAAACATGTATAGATAGAGGAGGAGGGCGATTATGATGGCGATGATTACGGCGACGACAACGGAACCTCGTCACTGAATATGGATGAACCTGCTGAGGAGAACTACATGAGTTTGGATGAATCTTATAGTGGCAATGTAAGTTTGATCAATATTGATAAAAACAATAAATACGATAAACCGCACGGACAATTAGATGTTTTTTCGCATCATGCAGCGACTTGGCGATAATGATGATGATATGGATATAGATGATTCATTTGCTGAAAGTGCACTCCGGGTATGTTTTAAAAACAATAGGAGAAGAAATGACATAATAACCGTATGAGCGCTTACATGTATTTTTTTAAAATGTGCACAGATGGACGAGGACGGGGACTTTGTGAGCAATATTGTGACAAGTCCAGCAAAGTAAGTTTTGAAACTCACATACATTACATATTAAAATAATAACTGACTGACATACATGGTTCCATGCCTTAATTTACAGGGAGATGTAGATGGTCCTAGCGGGAAGGATGAGCATGTTGTTGATGATCTGTTCAATTTTGACATCCGATTTGATGAATATCAGCAAGATTCATTGGACAGGCATTGGAAGGTCATGAGGAAGACGTTCAGGTCACTAGGAGAGGCTTACATTTTCTATAACCAGTATGCTAAGGAGCGTGGTTTCAGCGTAAGAAAGGACTCACTGAAATTTTTGAAAGGTCCTGAGGGAACTATGCGCTTGAGAAAGTATCTGTGTGCGAAAGCTAGGAAACGACAGGCAAAACTTTGTACAATGGAAGGCAGGACCCGCAGGCTCAGATCGGAGACTCGTTGCTTCTGCGATGCGCATATAACTTTGAAGCTTGATAAAGAGCGTGAAGTTTGGTAAGTCAGCAGTTTCAGTGATGATCACAGTCACGTTCTAGCTAGACCGGATGAAGTCACGTTTCTTCGGTCTCATAATCAGATAAAAGAATTTCAGAAAGTTGAGATCTTAACTGTGGCAGGTGCTGGAATCAAGAAACATATGATTTATGATAATCTCGTCAGTAGGTACGGGTCATATGCAAAGGCTGGTTTGGGGAGGAAGAAGCTTTATAACATGTGTTATAGAGAAAAAATGAAGTTGCTTGCACAAGGTGATGCAGACACTGCCATTGGGATCATGATAACCAGAAGAGAGAGGGATCCAGATTTCTTCTTTGAGCACACCGTCGATGATGGAGGAAGGCTGGAAAACCTATTCTGGTGTGATTCTCAATCACGTCGAGACTATATTAACTACGGTGATGTGACCGTCTTTGACAGCACATACAGGATGAATAGATATGGCATGCCATTTATACCTTTTGTCGGTCTGAACAACCACCGTTGCACCACGGTATTCGGTTGTGCTGTTGTGTCTGACGAGACGGAAGATACATATGTCTGGGTGCTTCAGACGTTTTTGAGGGCTCACTTTCAGAAGAGGCCCAGGTCAGTAATTACTGATGGAGATGCAGCTATGATTAAAGCCATCAGAAAGGTACTTTCGGAGGTTTGGCATCGTCTTTGCTCGTGGCATATTGAGAAGAACATGCAGAAACACCTTCATCATAAGTCTCTAAAGGAGTTCAGGTCTTTACTTTATTATGCCAGTTCAAAAAAAGTATTTGAGGAGAGATGGGCAGAAGTATGGATCGCAAAGGATTTCCTTGCAAACATATTCTTCACGTTTGATTCAGCTACGCTTACGTGAGATACCTAAGTGTTTAGTACTGCGGAGGTTGAGCAAAATTGCAAGGGGTGGACTTCCCGTGAAGCGCACTAGCGATCTGTTTGCGTGGGGATGGGTAGGCGCAGGGGAGAGAGCTAGGTACAGCGAGTTGACTATCTTATCTGCCGAAGCAACTCATAAAGCATGCTATAAACCATTTTTATTCGACAAGTTGAAGGCGTCTCTGAAGGACATAATAGATAATGATTACATTGAGGAGGGTGAGCCTGGTGCGGAGAAAAAGTTTGTGAACGACGATGCATTTGAGCCTAATCAAGATCATGTTCTTGTTCGTGATCCTGCGAAAATTAACACCAAAGGCGCACCAAAACAGAATGTTAAAGGCCGCGGTAAGGATAGTCCTGATGTCACTAAAAATGGGCGACCTAAAGCTTTTGATGAAAAAAGCAAACGTCAATGTGGCCAGTGCGGTCTTACGGGTCATTATAAGTCCAAGTGCCCTCAAAATCCTAAGTACGATTTTCGTATGTTCATGTAAATCTTATTGTTCAAACCAAATTTATTTGTTTATTGTGAATTAACACATATCTTACTGTTTTGATACGTAGGAACTTTGCTTGAATTCGGGAGTATGGAAGATTGCTTCGCCGTTTGATTGAAGACAGTTTCTTGATAGATTGCTTCTATCTATGAGACCATTTTTAATTGTTAGATTATGGTATATGAGACTTATTTTACTTTGTTGACGTCAGACTATTTTCTAAGATACCCACATAAGTATTTGCTGATGAGAGACTATGTTATGCAAGAAGTATTTTTACTCTGTTTATTTTGATTTGTTCATTATGCACTGTAGTGCCGTCAATGTTTAATGTTGTTTTTCTACACTGTCACGGTCGCTTATAACACCGTCGTTTTTAGCTTTAAAAAAAAAATAGCCCGACAAGTGCGCCGGCCAGTCTGACATTACACAGACCGGACCGATGGCACTGTCCCACAGGGCAGCGACGGACGGCGGTAGCATAGTGAGTAAATCAGAGGAGTCTGACTACCTCTGTGACGCCGGGTATTTAAGCAGGTCGCCGCGCGCTTCGTCGGGCGAGGTGGGACTAAACCAATGCGCTCAGGTTCCCGTCGCCCCGCGGGGTACTTGGGCCATCGTCTGTCCGGCTGTAAAGTGTTATTAGGCTGGCCCACGCAGTTACGCGCGTCACTCCGGACACGGCGGCGGCGATGGAACGTTTAGTCCCACCTCGCCTGCCGAACGGCGCATCGTCCGGCTTATATACGGAACGTCGGCATTGCTGTTGAACTTCTCTACTAACTCGACAGTCACTGGGCCGTCTTGGCTGCCCTGTTGGCTCGTTTGCCGACGTGCAAAGGTATTCACCGGGCGGGCATTTTTTTAACATTATATAAACATGGACTGTTTAAGTCACACAAGTAGACGACGGCAAAAACATTTTTTAACATATGTTTTATTCAAGCAAGTAGACGACGGCAGAAGTATGAATATGAGTAATTGAAAATTATAGACGACAGCATGAAGACAAAATAATAATCCAAATGTCATTCTCAACTTAAATATTCAAACAAGTAGTGTGGGCGCATTCCGTGAAACCACTCAGGTACTTGGTGTGGAAGGCGGTGGTTTCAATATGGATGGAGGGGACCCTCGGGCGCACGTCTCTCCTTCGCATCCGCCAAACGGGCCCATTTTTTTCACGTGCTACAGTGACCATGCAGGGCACGCACGCCAAATTTTGTCGCGTTTCGAGGCTGTATAGAATTTCTACGATTTTCCAGGCCGAAAACCCCTAACATACTGCCCGGACGTGACGCAACGTGCGTTCGTTGTCGGATTTCGTTTAATTTTGGCGTGGGGTGCCCGGGTGGGGCCCCACACGCGCTGGCAAAAGTTGGGTGCATTCCTTGAAACCGCTCAGGTACTTGCTGTGGGAGGAGGTGGTTTCGGTATGGGCGGAGGGGACCCTTGAACGCACGTCTCTCCTTCGCATCCGCCAAACGGGCCCATTTCTTTCCACGTGCTACAGTGACCATGCAGGGCACGCACGCTAATTTTTGTCGCGTTTCGAAGCTGTATGGAATTTCTACGATTTTCTGGGCCGAAAACCCCTAAAATACTGCCCGGACGTGACGCAACGTGCGTTCATTGTCGGATTTCGTTCATTTTTGGCGTGGGGTGCCTGCGTTGGGCCCCACACGTGCTGGCAAAAATTGGGTGCATTCCGTGAAACCGCTCAGGTACTTGGTGTGGAAGGCGATGGTTCCGGTATGGGCGGAGGGGACCCTCGGGCGCACGTCTCTCCTTCGCATCCGCCAAACGAGCCCTTTTTTCACGTGCTATAGTGACCATGCAGGGCACGCACGCCAAATTTTGTCGCGTTTCGAGGTTGTATGGAATTTCTACGATTTTCCGGGCCGCAAACCCCTAAAATACTGCCCGGACGTGACGCAACGTGCGTTCGTTGTCGGATTCGTTCATTTTTGGCGTGGGGTGCCCCGGTGGGGCCCCACACGCGCGGACAAAACTTGGGCGCATTCCGTGAAACCGCTGAGGTACTTGCTGTGGAAGGGGGCGGTTTCGGTATGGGCCGAGGGGACCCTCGGGCGCACGTCTCTCCTTCACATCCGCCAAATGGGCCCATTTTTTTTCCAAGTGCTACATTGACCATGCAGGGCACGCATGCCAAATTTTGTCGCGTTTCGAGGCTGTATGGAATTTCTATGATTGTCCGAGACGAAAACCCCTAAAATACTGCACGGATGTGACGCAACGTGCGTTCGTTGTCGGATTTCGTTCATTTTTGGCATGGGGTGCCCGGGTGGGGCCCCACACGCGCTGGCAAAAATTGGGTGCATTCCGTGAAACCGCTCAGGTATTTGGTGTGGAAGGCGATGGTTTCGGTATGGGCGGAGGGGACCCTCGGGCGCACGTCTCTCCTTCGCATCCGCCAAACGGGCCCATTTTTTTCCACGTGCTACAGTGACCATGCAGGGCACGCATGCCAAATTTTGTCGCGTTTCGAGGCTGTATGTAATTTTTACGATTTTCTGGGCCGAAAACCCTTAAAATACTGCCCGGACGTGACGCAACGTGCCTTCGTTGTCGGATTTCGTTCATTTTTGGCGTGGGGTGCCCGGGTGCGGCCCCAAACGCGCTGGCAAAAGTTGGGTGCATTCCGTGAAACCGCTCAGGTACTTGCTGTGGAAGGGGGTGGTTTCGGTATGGGCGGAGGGGACCCTCGGGCGCACGTCTCTCCTTCGCATCCGCCAAACGGGCCCATTTTTTTCCATGTGCTACAGTGACCATGCAGGGCACGCACGCCAAATTTTGTCGCGTTTCGAGGTTGTATGGAATTTCTACGATTTTCCGGGCCGAAAACCCCTAAAATACTGCCCGGACGTGACGCAACGTGCGTTCGTTGTCGGATTTCGTTCATTTTTGGCGTGGGGTGCCCGGGTGGGGGCCCACACGTGCTGGCAAAGTTGGGCGCATTCCGTGAAAGCCGCTCAGGTACTTGCTGTGGAAGGGGGTGGTTTTGGTATGGGCGGAGGGGACCCTCGGACGCACGTCTCTCCTTCGCATCCGCCAAACGGGCCCATTTTTTCCACGTGCTACAGTGACCATGCAGGGGACGCACGCCAAATTTTGTCGCGTTTCGAGGCTGTATGGAATTTCTACGATTTTCCGGGTCGAAAACCCCTAAAATACTGCCCGGACGTGACGCATCGTGCGTTCGTTGTCGGATTTCGTTTACTTTTGGCATGGGTGCCTGGGTGAGCCCCACACGCGCTAGCAAAAGTTGGGTGCATTCCAAGGAACTGCTCAGGTACTTGGTGTGGAAGGCGGTGGTTTCGGTATGGGCGGAGAGGACCCTCTGTCGCACATCTCTCCTTCGCATCCGCCAAAAATGATCATGGATTTCAAAAATTCTAAAAGAGTTTCAAATTAAAAAAATTCATGAATTAAAAAAAATCATGAATTTCCATAAATGTTTGCCAGTTTTTCTCAAAGAAATCTATGTATTTCAAAACATGTTTTGAATTTCAAAAAATGTTCACCGATTGAAAAAGTGTTTGCGAGTTCCAAAAAGAGTACAAGAATTCCAAATGTTATTTTCAAATATCAGAAAATGTCCGTCGATTCAAACAAAATGTTAGCAGATTTATAAAAGTTCACGAATTTGATAAATTGCTGCCGAATTTCAAAAACAGTTTTGAAAAAATATTCTCGGATTTCAAGAAATGTTAATGAATTTAAAAATTCTCGGATTCATAAAGTTGATGAATTTAAAAATATTCTCTGATTCATAAATGTTAGTGAATTTGAAAATATTTCAGAAAATATTAATGAATTTAAAAATTATGGAATTCATAAATGTTAATGAATTTAAAGATTCATAAATGTTAATGAATGGAAAAATATTCTCTGGTTCACAAATGTTAATGAATTTGAAAATATTTCAGAAAATGTGAATGAATATAAAAATTCTCGGATTCATAAATGTTAATGAATTTAAAAATATTCTCTGGTTCATAAATGTTAATGAATTTAAAAATATTTCAGAAAATGTTAATGAATTAAAATATCTCACATTTTTATTTTATTTTTGTTTTTTATTTTTTATATTTTTTATTTCAAACTTTTAATTCTTTCATCCACCCGGCTTTATTATATGAACATATTTTAACACAATATGAACATTTGTAATACACTTTATAAAATTTTAGATACACATTTGACATTTTATTTCAGTTTTGTTTTATATTTTATGTGTTTTCACGATTTTTTTGTGCTACAATTTTTGGATACTTGCAGACCTTTTTTGTGCTAATTTTTGGATACTTGCAGACCTTTTTTGTGCTAATTTTTATGCATGGGTCAGAAAATTTTCAAATACATACCGACTATTTTTTTCAAAATAAACGTTGAATATTTTGCTTATTTTTTTAACAAACTTTGAAGAGACATTAAAACAACATTCGAACAAACTACATTGAACATAGAGATATTTTACATAGTTCATTCAAACCTAAACGAGTTCATCCAAACCTAAACAGTTTCAAACATAATTCATACTTAGAACGATTTTTTTTGAAAACAACTACTCCTCGCCGTCACTAGCCACGAGATCGATGACCTCCGCCGCGCCGTCACCGCCGCCGTCGTCGTCGTCGTCATCGCTGCTCTGGGCTAAGCGGTCCCAGTCGATGACGTCTTCCTCCGAGGACTCCGCCCTCCGCCTCCGCCTGCGGGACCACCGACGGAATCGCCGCCGCCGCTTGGATCGCTGCCGCCTGCTCGGCGGCCTCCCTCGCAGCAGCCGCCGCCTCTGCAATGCGACGAGGTAGCCTGGCGTATCGTCGGGATCGTCGTCCTCCCGAAGAACGACCTGCTCCGGCGGCAGTTCCACCTCCGGCGGGGCGGGGTACCATCCTTGTCGAGCTTCCAGTCGTGCGGAAGACGGCAACCCGGCAGCACGAGGAGCCCAAACCGGTACAGCCCCTCTGTCTCCGGCTTTCTCAGGCTCGACGGCCATGCGCTCGGGCCGTCGTCGCCGCTGGTGCCGGAGCTGCTGCCGCGGTGGAACGACGTCTCGCTGGCGGGCTTTTGGGAGGTGGATGTGACGACGGGTCGGGGGAAGAACTGGTGTGAGCGGCGACGGGCGGACGGGGTACTTTTTATAGGGCAAACGGCGGGGCAGTGGGCGGACGGGCAGTAATCGCGACGGGCGGGTGAGTGGACGGCATTGATGCCCACGGGATGCGACGGGCCGACAAGCGGCGGGGCAGCAGTCGAGGGCGGCGGGGCGGCAGTCGAGGGGACGGACGGGACGGGGCGGCGGGGCGGTAGTCGAGGGGACGGACGGGACGGGGCGGCGGGGCCGCAGTCCACGCGCCACGACGCGTTTTCCCCGTGCCACGCGTCGCGGATTGACCAACCATCGCCGCTTGACCACCGACGCTGTTTGACCACCGACGCGCATACACGTACGTACGTCGCCCTAGTGTAGAAAAAGATGTCGTCCGACGCGCGTACACGTACGTACATCGCCCCAGTGGGAAAAAAAGCCATCTCAAGCCACGGGAGCATGTATGTCGCCGGGCCGCGCGGGTACGTCGCGGGAGCGGGGCTGGGGGGAGGGTGAGGGGGAATGACCATCTTACTCTTTTTTAAGTTTTCAGGTGAAGGGGTATAAGACGATCTGGACCGTAGATGTGTCCAGAGGAGTTGTACCGAAGAAGTGTTTTAAAATAGCTGTGGAGGATGCTAGACGACGCCTTTCACTTATTAAAGACCAGCTATAAACACTTTTTCCAGTAGTGCCTTGAACACATTGCAGTGCGTCCTACCATGCCCCCTAAAACTTTCGCCTGGAACTACTAAGGAGAGCTCTCCCCACAGGTATAGAGCGGGTAGGTACAACATTCATATAAGCAAATTTTGCTCAACTTGTGGTGCTGAGGAAGATGATATTCATTTTTTTTCTCTTGCCCCTTTGCTAAAATTATATGGTTCTGTAGTCCTTGGTTTCTCAGGTCAGAATGTTTTGTTCAACATTACAGGATGGTACCAGCAATTATCCAGGCTATATTGACTTCAGGTCATTCCCACGTTTCCACATGCTTCTTAATGATCTTTCTTTAGTGTCTTCAAAAGAACAGGAATGATAGGCGTTTTGAGAGGAAACAGGGGTACCCCTCGCAGGTTCTTTTTGCTACTAATGATCTTATAGAGGGACAAAAGGTAGAAGAACAGGTAAACGGAGACGATCATCATCAAGAAAATAATGAACAATAGATTAACTGAACACCACTCAGTGTGCCTCCCGTAGGAAGCACCATCAAAACTGATTTGAATATTGCAAGTTTCAAGATCTTCTCGGATGCCGCTTGGAAGTACAAATCTCTTCAACCTTCTACAGGGATTGGTATCGGTACATATACTAAGCTCCCACGAAATGGGAGCCTCTGGTTGATCGGGGTTGGTTTAGGCGGTATGTGGGCTCAGTTTAGCCTATGGTTGATTTATAAATGGGCTTTTGACTGGGGCGTGCGAGGCCTTTTTACCCTGTGTAGCTGGTTCCTTCTGGTCTAGCGTTGTCTCTCCCGATAGCATAGGCGGTGGCGGCTGGGGGTCTTGCCCTTTTCTTCCATTCGCGGTCGAGGGCGGCCCTGTTCTTCTTGGCTAGTGCGTGTGCTGTTCTTTCCGGAGGGTGAGCTGCTCCTATCGCTGGGGTCCTGTTGCCGCCGTCTTCCTTTCTGCATCGGCCTCTCTGATCTGCTGGGTTGGTGGAGGTGTGGCGGGCGGCAGCTGCTCATGGGGTTTGGTCTGCTTGTTCATCTGTTTGTTTTTTGTTCCTTCTACGCTAGCCACGATGCTTCTTGTTAGGCGGTTGTCGCTTTGACGGATCTTCTCTTTAGGGAAAAAGATCTGACTGTCTTTTCCTATTCCTATATATAGTTCATGTTCTTTCTTTTTGTTGAACAAACAACGCTCCACGCCGTCGTCTCCTTCCGCCGCAATCCCGTCCCCGTCCCCCTCCTACCTCCTTCACCTGTGCTCGGTCGGGGTGGTAGTGCATGCAGGAGGGCGGAGGTTGTGTCTATGTGGGATGTGGAACTCGGGCCACAGCAGCATGCCGGCCCCGTCCTTGCCTCGAGGTCACAGCCGCCACGTCGTCCACGTCCGGTCACCTCGTGTCGGCCAGCGCCGAAGCCCTCGCAAGGAGTCTCTCATCTTCTTGTCGATCTGCCTCGACATGAACTACATGACGGTGAGCACACGACGGCTGTGTCTTCTCCGCACTCTTTTGAGTCCTGCTGCCCCTTGCTTCCTGCATGCTCAGGTTGTTGCTTCGTCGCGTGCTTGCACGGCCTTTGTGCTGTTGCGTGTGGTGTGTGGGCTAGATGTGTGATACGTCTTCAACGTATCTATAATTTTTTATTGTTTCATGCTATGTTATATTCTGTTTTAGATGTTTATTGGGCTTTATTATACATTTTTATATTATTTTTGGGACTAACCTATTAATCGGAGGCCCAACCCAAGTTGCTGTTTTTTGTCTATTTCAGTGTTTCGAAGGAAAAAGATATCAAACGGAGTCCAAACGAATGAAACCTTCGGAAACGTGATTTTCGGAACAAACGTGATCCAAAGGACTTGGAGTCTACGTAAAGTAATCAACGAGGAAGGCACGAGGCAGGGGGCGCGCCTACCCCCCTGGGCGCGCCCTCCACCCTCGTGGGCCCCTCGTTGCTCCACCGACGTACTTCTTCCTCCTATATATACCCTGGAAACATCATATACGGAGCCAAAACCCTATTTCCACCGCCGCAACCTTCTATACCCGTGAGATCCCATCTTGGGGCCTTTTCCGGCGCTCCGCCGGAGGGGGCATTGATCACGGAGGGCTTCTACATCAACACCGTAGCCTCTCCGATGATGTGTGAGTAGTTTACCTTAGATCTTCGGGTCCATAGTTATTAGCTAGATGGCTTCTTCTCTCTCTTTGGATCTCAATACAAAGTTCTCCTCGATCTTCTTGGAGATCTATTCGATGTAATCTTCTTTTGCGGTGTGTTTGTCGAGATCCGATGAATTGTGGGTTTATGATCAAGTTTATCTATGAACAATATTTGAATCTCCTCTGAATTCTTTTATGTATGATTGGTTATCTTTGCAAGTTTCTTCGAATTATCAGTTTGGTTTGGCCTACTAGATTGATCTTTCTTGCAATGGGAGAAGTGCTTGGCTTTGGGTTCAATCTTGTGGTGCTCGATCCCAGTGACAGTAGGGGAAATGACACGTATTGTATTGTTGACATCGAGGATAAAAAGATGGGGTTTATATCATATTGCATGAGTTTATCCCTCTACATCATGTCATATTACTTAAAGCATTACTCTGTTCTTATGAACTTAATACTCTAGATGCATGCTGGATAGCGGTCGATGTGGGAGTAATAGTAGTAGATGCAGAATCGTTTCGGTCTACTTGTCTCGGACGTGATGCCTATATACATGATCATACCTAGATATTCTCATAACTATGCTCAATTCTATCAATTGCTCGACAGTAATTCGTTTACCCACCGTAATACTTATGCTCTTGAGAGAAGCCACTAGTGAAACCTATGGCCCCCGGGTCTATTTTCCATCATATTAATCTTCCGTCAACAAGCTATTTCTGGCGTCGTTTATCTTTGCATTATTTACTTTTACTCTTTATCACAAAAATACCAAAAATATTATCTTATCATATCTATCAGATCTCACTCTCGTAAGTGACCGTGAAGGGATTGACAACCCCTTTATCGCGTTGGTTGCGAGGTTCTTATTTGTTTGTGTAGGTGGGTGGGACTCAAGCGTGGTCTCCTACTGGATTGATACCTTGGTTCTCAAAAACTGAGGGAAATACATACGCTACTTTACTGCATCACCCTTTCCTCTTCAAGGGAAAACCAACGCAGTGCTCAAGAGATAGCAAGAAGGATTTTTGGCGCCGTTGCCGCGGAGTCTACGCACAAGTCAAGACATACCAAGTACCCATCACAAACTCTTATCCCTCGCATTACATTATTTGCCATTTGCCTCTCAGTTTCCTCTCCCCCACTTCACCCTTGCCGTTTTATTTGCCCTCTCTTTTTCGTTCGTCGATTTCTTGCTTGCCTTGACGTTATGGCTAGTCCCTTATCTTCTCCGTTGTCTCCCGAGAATGAAGTTCTTAATTTTAAGCAAAGGGAGGGAGAAAATCTAAAAGACGCTTGGTATAGAATTTGTAATGCTCAAAATAGATCTACCAGGAAGCAATCTACTTCCGTTCTTCTCCGCAATTTTTATGTAGGCGCTACTCCTTGGTACAGATATATTCTTGATACCATTACTGGAGGGAATTTCTTGGGTAGCCATACTTTTCATTCTTATAACGCTATGATAGATTTGTTTGGCTTACCACCCCTTTTGGTTAATGGAACTATGTTAACTTTGCAACATGTGATGCAAAGGCTTGAAATTATTGAAAATAAAGTTGCTACTGTAGAGATTGAGAATTTGGATAAAAAGATCCACAACCAAATTACCCAATATGGATCTAAGGTGGGAGTTACTCTGAAAAGTTTTAAGGAAAAAGAACTCATAGTTAATGAAAGAATAGATCAAGATTCTACTAGAATCGATAAACTTGAGGGAATTATCACCAACTTGGGGTCCGCTTTTTCTTCCATTAAAAATACTCCAAATCCCCCTACCAAAATTGCCAAGCTTGTTTATGTTCCTAAAAATAAGGGTGAATCCTCTAGTAAGGAAACTGCGGATTTAAAATCAATAAGTGTTCATCCCAATCTTTTTGCTATCATTAAGGAACCGTTTGCTACAAATGATTTTCTTGATTTTGTGCCTAGGAGTTTGATAATTAATAGAAAGAAAGAAACTCCTAGGGGTTCTAGGTGTCTTATTGAAGAATTGCCCACCAAAGATGGCAATACTTAGATCTATCCTTGTTTTTATGCCTAGCTAGGGGCGTTAAACGATAGCGTTAGTTGGGAGGCAACCCAATTTTATTTTAGTTTTTTGCTTTTTGCTTCTGTTTAGGAGTAAATATTTGATCTAGCCTCTGGTTAGATTTGTTTTTATGTTTTAATTAGTGTTTGTGCCAAGTTAAACCTATAGGATCTTCTTGGATGATAGTTATTTGATCTTGCTGAAAATTCCAGAAACTTTCTGCTCACGAAAATAATTGTTAAAAATCACCAGAACGTGATAAAATACTGATTCCAACTGCAGTAGATCAATATACAAATTGTCTAGGTCATCCTATTTTCATAGAATTTTTTGAGTTACATAAGTTTGCGTTAGTTACAGATTCTGTTTTTCGTGTGTTGTTTGCCTATTTTGATGAATCTATGGCTAGTAAAATAGTTTATAAACCATAGAGAAGTTGGAATACAGTAAGTTTAACACCAATATAAATAAAGAATGAGTTCAATACAGTACCTTGAAGTGGTGTTTTTTTTTCTTTCGCTAACGGAGCTCACGAGATTTTCTGTTAAGTTTTGTGTTGTGAAGTTTTCAAGTTTTGGGTAAAGATTTGATGGATTATGGAACAAGGAGTGGCAGCAGCCTAAACTTGGGGATGCCCATGGCACCCCAAGATAATATAAGGACACCAAAATGCCAAAGCTTGGGAATGCCCCGGAAGGCATCCCCTCTTTCGTCTTCGTCCATCGGTTACTTTACTTGGAGCTATATTTTTATTCACCACATGATATGTGTTTTGCTTGGAGCGTCTTGTATGATTTGAGTCTTTACTTTTTAGTTTACCACAATCATCCTTGCTGTACAAACCTTTTGAGAGAGACACACATGATTCAGAATTTATTAGAATACTCTATGTGCTTCACTTATATCTTTTGAGCTATATAGTTTTTGCTCTAGTACTTCACTTACATCTTTTAGAGCACGGTGGTGGATTTTTTATAGAAATTATTGTTCTCTCATGCTTCACTTATATTATTTTGAGAGCCTACAAAATAGCATGGTAATTTGCTTTAATTGTGAAATGAGTCCTAATATGCTAGGTATTCAAGATTAGTAAAAACTTTCTTATGAGTGTGTTGAATACTAAGAGAAGTTTGATGCTTGATAACTGTTTTGAGATATGGAGGTAGTGATATTAAAGTTGTGCTAGTTGAGTAGTTGTGAATTTGAAAATACTTGTGTTGAAGTTTGCAAGTCCCGTAGCATGCATGTATGGTAAACGTTATGTAACAAATTTGAGACATGAGGTGTTCTTTGATTGTCCTCCTTTTGAGTGGCGGTCGGGGACGAGCGATGGTCTTTTCCTACCAATCTATCCCCCTAGGAGCATGCGCGTAGTGCTTGGTTTTTTGATGATTTGTAGATTTTTGCAATAAGTATGTGAGTTCTTTATGACTAATGTTGAGTCCATGGATTATACGCACTCTTAACCTTCCATCATTGATAGCCTCTTCGGTACCGTGCATTGCCCTTTCTCACCTTGAGAGTTGGTGCAAACTTCGCAGGTGCATCCAAATCCCGTGATACGATACGCTCTATCACACATAAGCCTCCTTATATCTTCCTAAAAACAGCCACCATACCTACCTATTATGGCATTTCCATAGCCATTCCGAAATATATTGCCATGCAACTTTCCACCGTTCCGTTTATCATGACACGTTTCATCATTGTCATATTGCCTTGCATGATCATGTAGTCGACATCATATTTGTGGCAAAGCCACGATGCATATTATTTCATACATGTCACTCTTGATTCATTGCCCATCCCAGTACACTACTTTGTTCTAGTATCGAGTTGTAATCATTGAGTTGTAAATGAATAGAAGTGTGATGATCATCATTCATAGAGCATTGTCCCAAAAAAAAGCGAGAAAGGCCAAAAGAAAAAAAAGAAAGGCCCAAAAAAAAGAAAAAAAGAAAAGAAAATAAAAAGGGGCAATGCTACTATCCGTTTTTCATACTTGTGTTTCAAAGTAGCACCATGATCTTTATGATAGATAGTCTCTTGTTTTGTCATTTTATATACTAGTGGGAATTTTTCGTTATAGAACTTGGCTTGTATATTCCAACAATGGGCTTCCCCAAATGCCCTAGGTCTTCGTGAGCAAGCAAGTTGGATGCACACCCACTTAGTTTCTTTTGTTGAGCTTTCATATATTTATAGCTCTAGTGCATCCATTGCATGGCAATCCCTACTCCTCACATTAACATCAATTGATGGGCATCTCCATAGCCCGTTGATTAGCCGCGTTGATGTGAGACTTTCTCCTTTTTTGTCTTCTCCACATAACCCCCATCATTATATTCTATTCCACCCATAGTGCTATATCCATGGCTCACGCTCATGTATTGCGTGAAAGTTGAAAAAAGTTTGAGATTACTAAAGTATGAAACAATTGCTTGGCTTGTCATCGGGGTTGTGCATGATGAGAGCATTCTTGTTTGACGAAAATGGAGCATGACCAAACTATATGATTTTGTAGGGATGAACTTTCTTTGGCCATGTTATTTTGAGAAGACATAATTGCTTAGTTAGTATGCTTGAAGTGTTATTACTTTAATGTCAATATTAAACTATTATCTTGAATCTTTCAGATCTGAATATTCATACCACAATTAAGAGGGTTATATTGAAAATTATGCCAAGTAGCATTCCACATCAAAAATTCTGTTTTTATCATTTACCTACTCGAGGACGAGCAGGAATTAAGCTTGGGGATGCTTGATACGTCTCCAACGTATCTATAATTTTTGATTGTTCCATGCTATGTTATATTCTGTTTTAGATGTTTATTGGGCTTTATTATACACTTTTATATTATTTTTGGGACTAACCTATTAACCGGAGGCCCAGCCCAAGTTGCTGTTTTTTGCCTATTTCAGTGTTTCGAAGGAAAAGGATATCAAACAGAGTCCAAACAGAATGAAACCTTCGGGACCGTGATTTTCGGAACAAACATGATCCATAGGACTTGGAGTCTACGTAAAGTAATCAAAGAGGAAGGCACGAGGCAGGGGGGCCGCCTACCCCCATGGGCGTGCCCTCCACCCTCGTGGGCCCCTCATTGCACCACCGACGTACTTCTTCCTCCTATATATACCCATATACCCTGGAAACATCATATACGGAGCCAAAACCCTATTTCCACCGCTGCAACCTTCTGTACCCGTGAGATCCCATCTTGAGGCCTTTTCCGGCGCTCCGCTGGAGGGGGCATTGATCACGGAGGGCTTCTACATCAACACCATAGCCTCTCCGATGATGTGTGAGTAGTTTACCTCAGACCTTCGGGTCCATAGTTATTAGCTAGATGGCTTCTTCTCTCTCTTTGGATGTCAATACAAAGTTCTCCTCGATCTTCTTGGAGATCTATTCGATGTAATCTTCTTTTGCGGTGTGTTTGTCGAGATCCAATGAATTGTGGGTTTATGATCAAGTTTATCTATGAACAATATTTGAATCTCCTCTGAATTCTTTTATGTATGATTGGTTATCTTTGCAAGTTTCTTCGAATTATCAGTTTGGTTTGGCCTACTAGATTGATCTTTCTTGCAATGGGAGAAGTGCTTAGCTTTGGGTTAATCTTGCGGTGCTCGATCCCAGTGACCGTAGGGGAAACGACACGTATTGTATTGTTGCCATCGAGGATAAAAAGATGGGGTTTATATCATATTGCATGAGTTTATCCCTCTACATCATGTCATCTTACTTAAAGCATTACTCTGTTCTTATGAACTTAATACTCTAGATGCATGCTGGATAGCGGTCGATGTGTGGAGTAATAGTAGTAGATGCAGAATCGTTTCGGTCTACTTGTCTCGGACGTGATGCATATATACATGATCATACCTAGATATTCTCATAACTATGCTCAATTCCATTAATTGCTCGACAGTAATTCGTTTACCCACTGTAATACTTATGCTCTTGAGAGAAGCCACTAGTGAAACCTATGGCCCCCGGGTCTATTTTACATCATATTAATCTTCCGTCAACAAGCTATTTCTGGCGTCGTTTATCTTTGCATTATTTACTTTTACTCTTTATCACAAAAATACCAAAAATATTATCTTATCATATCTATCAGATCTCACTCTCGTAAGTGACCATGAAAGGATTGACAATCCCTTTATCGCGTTGGTTGCGAGGTTCTTATTTGTTTGTGTAGGTGCGTGGGACTCGAGCGTGGTCTCCTACTGGATTGATACCTTGGTTCTCAAAAACTGAGGAAAATACTTATGCTACTTTACTGCATCACCCTTTTCACTTCAAGGGAAACCAACGCAGTGCTCAAGAGGTAGCAATGTGTGTGTAGTAGCTAGGTGATAATCTTATACTGGATGGTGTTATCCAATTGATAAATCTTCCTGATTTCCTTAGTGCTCTGTGATGGGTACGGCGGGCAGCGACAACGCGACACCTGACGAGGATGCACGCTCGGCCATGAGGACGAGTCCAGGACGCCATGATTGGAGGGATGACAACGCCGCAGAGTGCTGCGGCTAGCAGCTACCCTGTAGTCGCCGCCGGACATGGGATCGACACGCCCCGCGCCTCCCCTATGAGGACCCAACCACCGGAGCCGGCATCCAGCAACAACAACACGAACTGACAACTTGACAAGAAAGTGTCATCGGACTGCAGACCTGGACACCTAGGTGCCTAGGCTCCTTGCTTGTCTACCATCGGATTGCTTTAGGATGTGTGCGTTGTGTTAGGTATAGACGCTAACGAGTATACCTGTTTGCAGTATTAAATTTGTACATTTATTACAATTTACTAATTAATTCCATTAACTGCATGTTAATTAGCGACCACTTGCTATAATTAGAAGGTAGTCATTAATTAGCATGCACGTACTACCAAACACTCCTAATTTAGTCACGCATGTGCATGTGAAACACTAGAAAAATTCTATAGTAATTAATGCATAGAAGGAAATTATTCAAAATTATCTAATTTTTTTTGTACGTATTAGTAGTATTGCTGACATGCCTTTTATACCGAGGTGTGCGTATAGTTGCTATGGGTATAAGAAAATCTAGTTAATATTTATCTGAACGTAACATATCATCTATCGAGGTATTTAGTTACGCATATATGTCCATTTTAGAAAAAGCTAGTGACATTTATGGGTATATACCAATAAATTTCACATCGAGGTATTTACAGCAATATCTTGACTATACACTACTTTATTAAAACTTGAGTATCCACATGCAAATATACCGGACTACATTTGTAGATATATAATACCTAAAATAAATCAAAGAGTATATACGTGCATGCAAATTATTTGGAATAAATTGTAGGGTATATACGTTTGTATGTATCTAATACCTAGAATAAATCATAAAGTATTCGTGCATGCAAATTATTTGGAACAAATTATAGGGTATATATGTTTGTAGGTATCTAAAAATACCTATAAATCATAGGGTATATACGCCTGTATGTATCTAATACCTAGAATAAATCATAAAGTATATTCGTGCATGCAAATTATCTGGAACAAATTATAGGGTATGTATGTTTGTAGGTATATAAAAATACCTAGAATAAATCATAGGGTATATATGTTTGCAGGTATAGGTTCTAATACCTAAAATAAATCATGTGGGAATCAATCTACAATCAATGGCCATAAAGGATACATGTGCATGCACGCACAAAAAGGAAAGCAAATTTTTGGGAAGGATAGTAGTGATTATTTATAAGTAGGAAATGCATTAGCGGGTTGGATCCGAACTAGGTGCCCAGGCACCTAGGCGCCCCAGTTATATATATATTCATTCAAATCCAGGTCATTGGGAAATCAGGTCGGATGTTGCTGATCTCTTAAAATATGCAGATCTCTCTCTCTCTCTCTCTCTCTCTCTCTATATATATATATATATATATATATATATATATATATATATATATATATATATATAGTGTTACTATTCATCACCCAGGATGCAGAATAAGTTATTCTTCACCCGAGGTAATTTTACGATCATTTCATAAATATAAATTACATTTGAAATACAAATAGTTACATTCATATTGATTTACTGCATAAAATTTGGCATAACAAAAAAAATATAGGTCAAAAATTGTATTTTTATGTACATTTTACACTATGTTTTTACATTTTTAATTTTACGTAACATAAAATATTTTTACGACGAGTATAGGTTTTCTTACGTTCTCTTTTTATGTCTAAAATAAGACAAAACTTACAAAACATAAAATTACGGTGCATAGATGTTAAATTAGAGGTGGGTGAAGAATAACTATTCCTCACCCAGGGTGACGTATAGTCAATCCCTATATATATATAACGGTTTAAAAGTTATTAAAAATATGAAATAAATAGGGAGCCTCACTCTAATATAATAAGATGATCCAACGGTGTGATTGTCAAAATATGCATTTATATACATATAGATGTCTCATATCAAGAGAGATTTGAATGGGATTATTCACATCTGAGCAAAAGATGCTCTTAAGAATCTTTCCATTGTCTTCCCCTCGTCTTATTATACGAATTCCTTTCATAGGGGTATGCAATGCCCGATGTTGCTCTCCCTAAGCAACTTTGTAACTGAAGGGTTCAGTATGCTTGATGTAAGATGTGTTTAAAGTTTAATATATGGCACCTGACGCGCCTTTCCAGTTCAAAATAATAATAGTACCAATGCCTCCCACATTGCACTGCTTAGGTAGGGCCCCCTATAGCCGGGACCAATCACTATAGCTGATCCCGCAATGAGGGGCTAAATTTCGTGTTTTGACCCTTTTCTGAAACCTATTCGAGATCTGACCCTAGTTTGAATTTTTTTTCAAGATCTGACCCTTTTTGCTACCACCAGGGCCAATGGCGGTAGGGTATAATAGCCTACCGCCAAGGTCCCTGGCGGTAGGGTTGCATGCCCTACCGCCATTTTCATCTAAGTTTTTGAACACAGTGCGTGCTCGTTCCTACAGCCAAGCACCTTGGCAGTAGGGTTGTACAGACTACCGCCAGCCCGTTTGGCGGTAGGGTTGTTTCCTACCGCCATGGGCCCTGGCGGTAGGTTGTTACACCCTAGCGCCATGAGCCCTGGCGGTAGCAAAAGGGTCAGATCTCAAAAAAAATTCAAACTACGATCAGATCTCAAATAGGTTTCAGAAAAGGGTCAAAACACAAAATTTTGCCGCGATGAGGAGCTGCCACACAGCAAGCCCATGCTTGGTTTCGGGTTCAATACATGTTGCTTCGACATGCAATTAACCTGCACCGGCAGGTCACCCACCCCTGAACAGGCCAAGGAGCATTCCACTTCCGGCATGCGTTTACAAGTCAATATACCAACAGGGTACATATGTGATTCTTCTTCTTTAATATTATTATTAGGACCGGCTATAATTGGTCGGGACGTGAGCACGAGCCTGCTGGAATGCATATGTCTGTCTCCTTGCTAATCTTGAGCGACAGGTCCTGGCACCGCATCTGCCAGCATAGGAGACTTCACCACAATTTGCTAATCCATCGATCGATGTAATCTCCTCCCATATCTGGTTTGTCAGTAGCATATGTTTGGCGTTACCGGGATGACATTTTCTCTTTCTTTTTCGTGAAATCAGCTGAGTGACATTCTCTTTTGAAAAACAAAAATCTTTTTGATATTTTTGAAAAAAGAAGTTTGAATAAATCTACGGAGCTGATACGATTACAAAGATTTCAAGCCTCTCGTCTCTTTACGGGGTAGACAAAACTAAATACCGTGAATCAAAGGAACAGATCCGATAGTAACACAAAAGTTCCGTAAATAACAAGACGAAGCGAAAACTCAAGAAACAACAACTGATTTTCCAAGAACATGCTTTTTATGGTTACGACGCAATGTGCACTGCAATCCTGGTTACGTGAATGTTGAGATGCAATGAAAAAAAGAGGTTACGTACATATCTCTGCAATCCTACGTATCACCAATCTTCTTTTTTTTGCGGAAATCCATATCACCAATCAACCGACCATTGTCAACCTACGATCATTGCAATCAAACACTACCAAAGATGCCTCTAACTAATGGAGAGCAATTTGGATAGGAAAGAGAACGAAAAAGTGTCGATGATCATGCACTATTAGAAAACAGGGCTTTGGTTCGGGCCTGGCCAGCTCATTAGTCCCGGTTGAGTCACGAACCGGGACCCATGGAGGGCATACGTCCCGGTTCGTGCGCCCAGGGGGATGGCCGGGCATCGTGGGGCATTGGTCCCGGTTCGTCTGGACCCATTTGTCCCGGTTCCAGGCACGAACCGGGACCAATGGTCCTCGCTCCTGGCCCACATCCATTGGTCCCGGTTCGTGGCTGGAATCGGGACAGAAGGGGGGCCTTTAGTCCCGGTTCCAGCCACGAACCGGGACCAATGAGTTGCCTATATATACCCCATCGCCGGAGCAGAGCACTCCACACTGCTCTTTTTTTTCTGGTCGGCGAGGGGAGAGCTTTGTGGTGCTCTAGCTCACCTCCTATGCACATGAGGTGTTTGAAATGCCCGAGCCACACTAGTTAAGCTTTCTCCTCTCGAAGCTCGACCTCCAAACTCCATTTTCCTCGAGATTTGTCTAGGTTTAGTGGTCCGTCACGTCCCGTCCCCGTCTTCACCGCCGTCGATCGCCCGCGCCGATCTCGTCGCCGGCACCATCGTGGTGAGCCTCTTGTTCTTATCTTCTTTCTGAAAGAAAAAAATTCTTACTTAGATAGATACTTGTCTAATTTTCTTACTTTTATTATTGCTTGTTATTATATAGTGCGATGGTTTTGGTATCCGCCCCCGTCGGCCCTCGTCCTGTCTATGATTCGGATGTGGTATATATTATCTTTTAT
The DNA here is from genome assembly GCF_018294505.1 of Triticum aestivum. Classification (NCBI taxonomy): domain Eukaryota; kingdom Viridiplantae; phylum Streptophyta; class Magnoliopsida; order Poales; family Poaceae; genus Triticum; species Triticum aestivum. Next base: position 495,401,711 of record NC_057805.1, on the reverse strand, counting down.
AACTATTTGGTTCATTTATTGTTTATGACAATTATGCCGACCAACGTGACATAGATTTTATTTATCTAGGAGGTATGTGAACCAGAAATTCCAACCGACCCTATTGCCGAGAGGTTTAATTTAGTTGAAGAAGAAAACAATTAGTTGAAGGAAAAAAATTGAGGAGGAGAAGATGATATTGGAGTTGCATGTTGCGGATGTCGTCGATGATCACAAGATCAAGATGGATGCAATGTGCTTGAAGATTAGAAAGATTAGAAAATATGCCATTCATACCGAGGCTTGGTATCATTATGCCGTTGGATCAATTGTTACCTTGGTTGCGATTATGATCACATTTGTTGTTGTATTGAAATGTTTTACATAGTTTCAATGTATGGTATAATTAGATGCTCTGGAGAGCTATATGATGTTCAATGAGAACTATGTATGTATGTACTTTGGTTTTAATGTGATGATGAACTTCTATTAATTTGGTCACTTATCTAATCATGATGTTCTGTAATGGTTTTTGACACACTTAATTATATATAATGCACGCAGATGAACTAACAATGGATGTACGGTGACAGACACACCTCCGAGGACGTTAAGGGCGTGCATAATTTTCTCGAAGTGGCTGAGGCAAACAAGCAGAATGGCTTTATGTGTTGTCCATGCCCTATATGTGGGAATACGAAGTCTTACTCTGACCGGAAAATCCTTCACAGCCACATGCTTTATAAGGGTTTCATGCCACACTATAATGTTTGGACCAAGCACGGAGAAATAGGGGTTATGATGGAAGACAGCGAAGAAGAAGAGGACGATGACAACTATGTGCCCCCTGAATACGGTGATGCTGCAACGGGGGAAGCTGCTGAAAATCAAGAGGAACCAGACGATGTGCCCGATGATGATCTCTGTCGTGTCATTGTTGATGCAAGGAGACAGTGCGAAAGTCAAAAGGAGGAGCTGAAGTTTGATCGCATGTTAGAGGATCACACAAAAAAGGGTTGTACCCCACTTGCGAAAATGGCAACACAAAGCTCGGTACCGTACTGGAATTGCTGCAGTGGAAGGCAGAGAATGTTGTGCCTGACAAAGGATTTGAGAAGCTACTGAAATATTGAAGAAGAAGCTTCCAAAGGATAACGAATTTCCCGACAGTACGTACGCAGCAAAGAAGGTCGTATGCCCTCTAGGATTGGAGGTGGAGAAGATACATGCATGCCCTAATGACTGCATCCTCTACCGCGGTGCGTACGAGAATTCGAACCTCTTCAGAGTCCATCTGAAGTGCTTTTCAATTTCAGGGTCATTTAGCTCAAAGAATGAACTAATATAAAAAAGAATGAACTGGAAATTTTTTATGAAACTCTAATAGGAAAAATAATAAACTAAAATTTATGCAACTAAAATTATCAAAGTATTTTCGTTTCAAAACATTAAAAGCAAAAAAGAATTTTCATAAAGAACCTTTTTTCCGTAGAAACTTTAATAGCAAAAAGAATTATGATAAAGATTTTTTTGTTAGAAACTAAAATAACAAAAACTATTTTCCAATATAATGATAAAACACAGTAATATTAAATAGCAGGAAACAGAATCACTCCAAGATCTATTTTTATAGTAAAGTTAATCACAAACTAATGATTCACACAAATTTCAAATAATTCAAATTTAAACCATTCAAATTTCAAAACTAATGGCACTAATAGAAAGTTCATATTTTTTCTGACCTAAAAGCCAAAAGAATTAAAAATAAAGAAAAAAAGAAAAGAAAATAAATAATGCAAAAACAAAACAAAAAACTGGAAAAAACGCTACCTACTGGGCCACCATGGCCTGAATACGACTAGAAACCCACCAATGGGCCAGGATTTAGGTCCGCAGAAGGCCCAGTAGGCCCACAGGCAGATACAGTGTGTTTAGGCCCGTAAGCCTGCATTTGAGAGGAGCTCGAGAGGGCAGCGGGAGTGGGGCTTATAAACCACTCCGAGCCCCTCTCAACTAGCGAGATGGGACTAAAGTTTTGGCCGTGGCAGCATCACCCCTTTCGTCCCGGTTGGTGGCACCAACCGGGACCAATACACCCCTTTCTGTTTCCCGCCCTTTGGGCTGCTGAAAAGAGACCTTTGGTCCCGGTTGGTGGCACCAACCGGGACTAAAGGGTGGCATTGGTCTCGGATGGTGCCACGAACCGGGACCAATGCTTCGACTATATAAGAAACACTTTGCAAAAATTCAGATTTTCATCGCCAGTTGCCCCCGACGATGCCGACCTCCTCGACGCCGCCAGGCTGCCCCACCGCCGTCGCCGTCGCCCGTGCCCCCGAGCCCACGCCGACGCCGTCCGCCGCCCATGCCGTCGCCGTCCACGGCCCCCGAGCGCGCCCGGCCGCGCCCCTGCGCCACGACCCGCCCCCACCATCGCCGTCGTCACCGGCCACGCCCCTGCACCGGCCCGCGCCCCTCACCGTCGCCGTCCGCCGCCTCCGAGCGCGCCCGGCCGCGCCCCTGCGCCACGACCGGTCCCCACAATTGCCATCGTCGTCAGCGACGCCCCTGCCCCTGCCCGCGCCCCCCACCTTCGCCGTCGCCGACGCCCTCGCCGGCCGCCCCCGATGTGACCCGCCGCCGCCCCGGCTCTGTTCAGAGTTTTTTTCCGTATAATGTGTATTATTTTTTTGTTCATTGCATTTTTTTCATATATATAATGTATATATGTATGTGGTAGCTATATGATGAATGGATGTGGCTATGTATGTATGAATATAATGTTCATAGCATTTTTTTGTTTATATATGGTTTTTTCATATATGTATTAATTTTTTATTTAGTTTGTTAGTAGATATCGATTTTAGGTTAGTGCATTTTTAGGTTAGTTGGACTGTTAGTGCATTTTAGGTTAGTAGATTTTAGGTTAGTGGAGAGGAAAAAGGAAAATAAGGAAAAAGAAGAAAAGAGGAAGAAGGAAGAAGAAGAAAAAGAAGGAGAGGGAAAAAGGAAAATAAGAAGAGGAAGAAGGAGGAGAAGAAGAAGAGAAAAAAAAAAGAGGAAGAAGAAAAAAAAGAGGAGGAAGAAGAAGGAATAGAGGAGAAGGAAAAATAGAATAATATATTATTCTATTTTTTATTATTCTACTTTTCCTTCTTCTCCTCTATTCCTTCTTCTTCTCCTCTTTTTTTCTCTTTTTTTCTTCTTCTCCTCTTTTTTTTTCCTTTTTTCTTCTTCTCCTCTTTTTTTTCTTCTTCTTCCTCTTCTTATTTTTTATCGGGTATATCGTTGTCGATATACCCCCTCCCTGATAACTTCGACATGGGGGGGGGGTCGATATGCCCCCTCCCCGATAATTTTTTTCCATGTATGTATGTTGTCGTTTTCGGTATATGTACCCCCTCCCCGATAACTTCGACATGAGGGGGGGGTCGATATTTTTTCCATGTATGTATCGGTGAGGGCCGCCGAGGGTTCGAGGGTCGAGGGTGGTCGAGGGTCACCGAGGGGTCGAGGTTGACTTGTGTCAAAGTATTGAAGAAATCCATGGCTCCATCATTAGCCAGAAGTTACCGGGGCATGATGGTATGAAGTTCTCCAAAGTTATTCTGGAACGGAGTCCCGGATAGGATAATTCGCCTTTTGGTACGAATTTCAGCAAAGGCCTTCCAAATAGCGATATTCAAAAGGCTCTTGCTGAACTAGGTACCAAAAAGCTAATTATCCTATCTGGGACTCCGTTCCAAAATAACTTTGGAGAGCTTCGTACCATCATGCGTCGGTTACTTTCGCCTAATGATGAAGCCATGGTTTTGTTGAATCCTTTGACACTAGACAAACGTGACATGAGGGGGTCGAGGGTCGGGAACTAGGGTAGAGGGTCATTCATCAGCGAGCAGTCGAGGGTCGTGAACTAGGGTCGAGGGTCGTCCAGGGGTCGAGGGTCCAGATTTATCAAGAATGCCCCCATTATGGATGTGCATAATTAAGTTGATCCATATTTTTTCGGATCTCATCTATCATTCTATATGTGCATGTTCTCTTGTGTCAAAGTATGGAAGAAATCCATGGTTTCATAATTGGCCGGAAGTAACAGGCGCATGATGGTATGAAGCTCTCCAAAATTGTTTTGGAACGGAGTCCTGATAGGATAATTCGCCTTTTGGTACGAAGTTTAGCTAAGGCCATCCAAATAGCGATATTCAAAAGTCCCTTGTTGAACTTCGTACCAAAAAGCAAATTATCCTATCAGGACTCCGTTCCAAAATAATTTTGGAGACCTTCATACCATCATGAGCCTATTACTTCCGGCTAATGATGAAACCATGGTTTTCTTGAATCCTTTGACACTAGACAATGTGACATATAGAAGGGTAGATGAGATCAGGAAAAATAGGGACCATTTTCTGCACATCCAGAATGGCGTCATTTTGTTAAATCCCTTGTCGGTCCGGACGTCGGACATTCATGAGAGAGGCGGTCTGGCCCAAACCCTAGAAGCATTGTCGAGGCCACCCCAAACCCTAGAAGCATTGCAGAGTCCACCCAAATTTACCAAGTTAAAAGAGCGTTGTCGTGGAGGCCACCCCAAACCCTAGAAGCGTTGCCGAGGCCACCCCAAACCGTAGAAGCGTCGAGGCCACTAATATGATGCCTTGTTGTGATTAGCTAGCTAGGTCTATGTTTGCCACTAATATATCCATCTGTCATGTTTGTATATTAATTGCCATGTTGTAATATTTGCAGAAACTATGGAGCCCCGAGACTTGGAAGCAGAACAGGTGTTGGGGGACATAATCCTCAGCGGAGGTGATGTCTTGTCGTATCTCAACTACACTGATGGTCTGAAAGGAGAGGGTGAAGCAGGCTACGGTGATCGAACAATGGAGGAGGAAGGACATGATTATGATGGCTCCAGTGACCGAATGCCGGTGGAAGAAGGAGACCGTCATGACGGCTCCGGTGACCGAACGGAGTCGGTCCAAGTATATATATATATATATATATATATATATTAATTAAGCCTGTGCTGACTAGCTAATTGATGCATTAGTTGTTTTGGTATGTACACATATTTACTCTCTTCTTCTTCTTTTCTAGCCCTCCGGATCGAGCAAAACTTCAGTAACGACACGAGGCCCGAAGAAAAGGTTGCGCCAGGATGAAAGGTTGACGATCACAACAATCACACGCGATGGCCAACCGATTGAACCCATCCAGACCAAGGAAGCATTTTCTGCTCAGTGCGGGGTTCTTGTTAGGGACATGATCCCGATCAGCATCCACCAATGGTATAAGCCTAAGAACGAATACCCTCAGGTGTCTTATGTCAAGGATAGGCAGAAAGACGATCTTTGGACCGCGCTAAAGGCAAATTTCACCCTACCGCCAGAGGAGGATCCGAAGAAGCCAGCTATAGAGCCATTGGTCAAGGCTCATGCTCTTAAGAAGATGGAAGATCTATTCAGGAGGTGGAAGAATGAGTTGAAACAACGATTGTCGACAAAGAAAAGACTCCAGAATTCACAGGCGGATTTGAGAAGATAACAGATCACTGGTACGCATTTGTGGCCCACAAGACATTGGAGAAGAGTAAGAAGATGTCAGCGACAAACAAGAAAAATGCTGCAAAGAAGGAGCTTCACCATTGCATGGGGTCAGGTGGCTACCTCAAAGCCCGGCCGTTATGGGACAAGGCTGAGAATGACCTGCTTGATAAAGGGGCCAAACCAGAGACATTGCACTGCCTAGGCCGCTGAAGGACTTGGTTCTTCGGAGTTGGGGGAACGTTGGACCCTGAAACAGGGAAGTGCGTTTGGACGAACCAGCAACTGGGAATACCCGTCATGAAGCTTCTGGAGTATATCGCCGCAACGCAGCAAGGGACGTTCGTTCCCGACAGAGAGAACGACGAGCTCACAATGGCCCTCGGGAATCCTGAGCACCCTGGACGGACACGAGGCACGCCATTCTCCGTTTCGTGGAAGGCTGGGTTTCCCGAGGCAGACGGTTACAAAACTCGGGAGAGGAGGAGGGAAGTGGAGCAGACCGAACTGCAGAAGCTGCATGCAAGGGTACAAGCGCTAGAGGAAAAGGACAGCCAACGACATGTCGGAGCTACCCCAGAAGCTACACCGCCATCTCAGCGGAGAAGCAGCGTGGCTTCCACCGAGCTCCTTCAGCAGCTTGACTTCACGGCTCCTGCTAGCTACCCCGTGGATGCTATCACGGAGGCTCAAGATTGCCACCTTATGACGCAATGGCAAAATTTCAAAGTCAAGGCGGCTGTCGGCTCTGTTGCACCTCCTGAACCCGGCGCAACTTTTCACTGACATCCTATTCCAGAAGGATATGCTGCTGTCATGGTGGATGAAATAACAGAGGGATTTGAGGAGCTCGAGCTTGACCACCCTACCGGTGAAGGGGAGACTTGGCTGGGTCTTGCTCTGAAGACTCCATGTCTATGGCGGAAGGAGCTCATCAACCTTCCGAACTGGACGCCTCCGCCTCCTCCTCCTTCTCCGGCGAGTCAGGGCACTCCGCCTCCTCCTCCGGCGAGTGATCAGGGCACTCCGCCTCCTTCTCCGGCGCGTGGCGGCACTCCGCCTCCTTCTCCGCCTGCGCCGGCGTGTCCGAGCAGCCCGCCTCCTCCTCCGCCTCGTCAGCAAGGGCGGGAGAGAGCTGATGCCACTACGGCTGCTCCAGCGCGTTGTAGCACTCCGCCCCCTTCTCCGCCACGTAAGCAACAAAGGAAGACAGCTGCGGCCGCTCCAGCTGCTCCGGCGTCTAGCAGTGTAGCCAGAGGCGGGAGTCAATACAGATTCGGTCCATCTCTCAAGCCTCTAGAGAAGTTACCATACAAGAGGACTGTGGAGGAAAACGCGGAGAACTGTCAAGCCTATGTGAGGGACTTCTTTGAAACGCAAAGAGCTAAGAAACATCCACCTCTGGAGGAGAAGATAGATAAGGTGAAAGTTCAGCGCACTTTGGATGCCCTGAAGCGACCAGCACCACCTCCGCCGGATGACAACCATGTCCGGGCTCTTAAAAAGGCAGCGCAAGAAGTGCGCAAGTCGGGAACTACTTCAAGTGACAAAAGGTTACAAGAACGAAGAAGTGGGAAAAAAATTCCCTAGCTCGGCGAACAGGCGAACCAATCGTGCCCCCCGCTGAAGGTGTCTAGCGATATCGTCGCAAATCTGCCGGGGATGCTGCCCGGTACCAATCCTGGTGATTACCTTCCCGAATCTGCACATTTTGATACAATGGAGGTGGACGAACACAAATACCGGTACGGGAGGCCTCTCGTCAAACCTGGTAATCCTCCTCTAACAACGATGATGCGAAGATTCCATAAGTGGTACATGGACACCTGCAAGTCTGGGAAGGATATTTTGCCGCTGAGAGTTAAATACGAGCACAACCTCGTTGGAATTGATCTGTTGTCTGTTCCATTTGAGGAGTTCTTCCAGTTTTTCAATCAAAAGGCCCTCGATAAAATAATCATCACTTGCTACTGTCTGTAAGTACTACTTCTGTAATTAAGTCTTTATATATAGCTCAGCTCTTTCATTGCATGTATATATAATTATCCTCACTATAATATGCAGATTGAAGATCGTCGAATGCAAGAAAAGACAAATCTACGATATTGGGTTCATTAACACAAATCTCATAGATGACTGGACGGTTAAACATGATGGCAAAGAAGCCAAGGCCAACTTGCTAAAATCATTGCTTCAAAATCAAAACAAATATAAAATACTCTTTCCTTACAACTTCAAGTGAGTGTTACTGTCTTGTGCATATTCGGTTTCCCTTATTACTCGAGGTTAATGTAATTTATGAGTTATGCATGTGTGCGTAGATTCCACTTTATTCTCCTAGAGATTGAGCTTGAGCAGGGACTAGTAACCGTCTTAGACTCAATACGAAAAGATCCCAAGGAGTATACGGTCATGACTGAAATGCTCGAGAAGTAAGTTCAATCAATCATTATCGCACCATATCGGCAACTTTTTTCATTTCCTCATATTAAGTAATAATTATTTTCTTTGTCTCGCAGGGTTTGGAAAGTGTTCACCGCAGAAGCTCCAGGACTGCCGAGGAAGCTGCGATTTACACACCTGAAAGTAAGTACTACTAGCTAGTTCCGTGCATCTCCCATTGATTCTACCTAGTTTCATCAATACCATTTATAATGCTTGATTATCAGTTTGATTGACCTCTATTTCTCATAAAGTGGTTGTGGCAGGAAGGCGGGAATAATTTTTGTGGATACTACGATTGCGAGTACATCTACAACGCGACGACCTCTAAGCGGGGCTACTCTATTTTGTAGTGCGTAAGCAATAATATTCACAATTTTATTTTATTACCATAATTTGTGTTGAGTTTCATTCATATATATGTATTGACCCCCTTCTTCAAATTAGCTTTGGGAGCTGCGGGAGGAACTCCTACCACAAGATCGCATAAAAGCAATTCAAGAGGAATTGGCGGGATTCTTTCTTGACCACGTCATAGATAAAGACGGAGAATACCATGTGGAAGTTGACATCATGTGCTAGGGATTGTAAGAGATCTTATATTGTATATATGTAGCTAGTAGCATCAGATAGATGTACGAAAACTTGTTATTCGCCCAATCTCTCAGAGAAAGAGAGGTCGATCACTTCTCTTTGTATATGTTCATGACGATCTTGGGTACTTAATTGGTTTCCTTCATTTGCTTAGTAGCTAGCGTGTTGAGTCCTCTCTATACGTACAGTATGTAGCGTCGACCAAGCACGGAGATAAGAGAGGACACTTCTCTCTATTAGCTAGCTAACACAATATATGAAACCCCTAAATTAACCCTACAAAACCTCCAAAACCCCCAAACCCCCCCTTTCAAAAAAACAAAAACCCCAGCCCTTGAACTGCTGACGCGTGGACACTTATTGGTCCCGGTTAGTGCTACCAACCAGGACAAAATGCCCCCTTGCCTGTGCAAGCCGCAGCGGCCACGTGGAGCCCCATCTGTCCCGGTTCGTATAAGAACCGAGACTAAAGGTATTGGGCTTTAGTACCGACCCTTTTGTCCTGGTTCCCGAACCGGGACAAATGGGCCTTATGAATCGGGACAAATGGGCCTTTTTCTACTAGTGATGTGGTGGTTATTTACAACTGGTCACATAGTGGCTATATACTAGGTGGTAGGAGTTCCTTCTAGAAACTTCCAAGATGTGGGAAGGCTTCAAACGTTAGTTGTGAAGGTTTGGTGGTCACACTAGTAGAAAACAGGGTACTAGTCCCGGTTCCAGAGGGCCTTTAGTCCTGGTTCTGCAACCGGGACAAATAAACGGGACTAAAGCCCAAAACCTTTAGTCCCGGTTTGCTTACGAACCGGGACCGAAGGGGCTCCACGTGGCCACTGCGGGGCGCCCAGGAAGAAGGACCTTTAGTCCCGGTTGGTAACACCAACCGGGACCAAAAGGCGGCCATCCGTCAGCAGCTCGCGGGCGCTGGGGTTTTTGTTTTTTGTTTTGAAAGGGGGGGGGTTTGGGGTTTTGGAGGGTTAATTTAGGAATTTCATATTGTGTTAGCTAGCTAATAGAGAGAAGTGACCTCTCTTTCTCCGTGCTTGGTCGATGCTAGTTACTATACATATAGAGAGAACTCGACACGCTAGCTAGTAAGCAAATGAAGGAACCATTAATTACACAAGATCGTCATGAACATATACAGAGACAAGTGACCTCTCTTTCTCCGAGATTGGTCGAACAACAAGTTTTCGTATATCTATCCGACGCTACTACATATATACAATATGGCATCTCTTACAGTCCCTAACATCTAAAATCCATTTCAATTTCCACATGGTATTCTCCCTTCTCATTTATGACGTGGTCAAGAAAGAATCCCGCCAATTCCTCTTGAATTGCTCATATGCGATCATGTGGTAGGAGTTCATCCCGCATCTGCCACATCTAATTTGAAGAAGGGGGTCAATACATATATATGAAAGAAACTCAACACAATTGATGGTAATAAAATAAAATTGTGAATATTATTGTTTACGTACTACATATTGTTCGTGAGAGTAGCCCCGCTGAGAGGTCGCGTTAGACATGAACTCGCAAACGTAGTATCCACATAAATTATTCCTGCCTTCCTGCCACAAGCACTTTACGAGAAATAGAGTTCAATTAAACTGATAATCAAGCATGATTAATGGTATTGATGAAACTAGAATCAATGAGAGATGCGCGGAACTAGCTAGTACTACTTAATTTCAGTTGTGTAAATCGCAGCTCCCTCAGCAGTCCCAGAACCATTCCGGTGAACTGTTTCCAAACCCTTCCAGGCAAACAAAATAATTACTTGGTATCAGGAAAAGAACAAAATTGCCGATATGGTGCGATAATGATCGATTGAACTTACTTCTGGAGCATTGCAGTCATGTCTGCATACTTCGGTTCACATACCTCCTAGATAAAAGCATCTATGTCACATTGGTCGGCATAATTGTCATAAACACTAAACGAAACAAATAGTTATAAAAGATAATATACCACATCCTAATCATATCAGGACGAGGGCCGACGGGGGCGGATACCAAAACCATCGCACTATATAATAACAAACAATAATAAAAGTAAGAAAATTATACAAGTATCTACTTAAATCATACAAGTAAGAATTTTTTTCTTTTAGAAAGAAGATAAGGACAATAGGCTCACCACGGTGGTGCCGGCGACGAGATCGGTGCGGGCGATCGACGGTTGTGAGGACGGGGACGGGACAGGACGGACCACCACACCTAGAAAAATCTTGAGGAAAATGGAGATTGGACAAGGAGCTTCGAGAGGAGAAAGATTATGTGTGGCTCGGGCATTTCATCGAACACCTCATGTGCATAGGAGGTGAGCTAGAGCACCACACACCTCTCCGACGGCCGGTCAAAAAATAGAGAAGTGGCTCTGTTCGCGGGCAGGGGTATATATAGGCTTCTCTTTAGTCCCAGTTTGTGGCTAAAACCGGGACTAAAGGGAAACATTTGGTCCCGGTTCCAGCCACTAACGGGGACTAAAGGTGCTGGGCCAGGAGCGAGGCACATTGGTCCCGGTTCGTGTCTGGAACCGAGACCAAAAGTGTCAGACGAACACGGACCAATGGCCCCCGAGGCCCGGCCGGCGCCCTGGCCTCACGAACCGGGACTGATGCACCCTTTGGTCCCGGTTCATGACTGAACCGGGATTAATGCCCTTACCCAGGCTTCAACCAAAGCCCTGTTTTCTACTAGTGTCACCTCTAGGTGAACCACTAGTGAGTTGAGATCCACCTTCATACTAGAGGCTCAAGGCTAACTTGGGGGTTGGGAAACCTTCATGGTCCCACATCCCTCTAACATTTACTAGACACCACCCCGGCTGCTGGCGCGCCCCAAGGAAATTAAAATCGGGATATATTTTCCTCTCTAGCCACCTCGTTTGTTCCTATTCGTGATATTGGCCACTTGTGTTTGTTTATTTTTTTACGATTTGCTTAGAATTATATAGGTTTCTCCTCATATACCCCCTCTGTTTTTGTATACATGGTCATTGTCAAAAATATGATTTGCATCCTTACAAGGCCACTACCTCTTTCCTCGAATCATCATGCATTACTGCAAAAAAATGATTAGATATGATTAATGCAAACATTGTATTCTGTCATGGTGATCTCACGGTAGATTCCTTGGGATGGCTTAAAGTGGGGGTTACATGAGGACACCGGTGGGTTCCGGAGGCGAGCTTGGCATGCGCAGGTGTGTGACACAAGACGTACCCAGGTTCGGGGCCCTCCGGAGAGGTAACACCCCTAGTCCTGCCGAATGTAGTATGGAGAGCACAAGTGCTACAAGGTTGCTCCTGGAGTTGTTTGGGGGCGAGGAGGGAGAAGGAGCTAGCCTTCTACCTTGCCTCTGGGATGTGTGTGTTTTGGGTGGGATGATCTAAGAGTCGACCCTCTGCATGGAGGGGCACCGGGGGGTCTAATAGGTTAGCCCCCCAGGGTTACAATGGTAATGTCACATTGGCGCGGCGCCTTACTGTCATCGTCCGGGAGCCAGCGATGGTGCCCGCCGGGTCGTTGGGTCCGCCTGGCCCACCCGGCACGGGTCTCGCCGGCTGCACAAAATTGTGACCCATCTTGTCTAGCGTCATGGAGTGGTTGGCGCCGCGTGGCTTCAGTGTCGCGTTGCTCGATCGCTCTCCGCCCCAGTCAGCGATACGAGGGAGCGTTGTACCCACGCTTGCTTTGGTTAGCGCGGGTAGGTAGCACACTATTGCCATGCCTGCCCCATCGTGGGGAGTTGTCTTGTCGTACGTCCGGATGGGACGACCGCTGGCCCTCGGCTATCCGGCACACAGCCAGCCGGCCAACCGGCTTGCGGCATCAAGCCGGCTCCTGCTGGGTAGCCGGCCAGCGATCCGCCGGGTTGAGGGGCACCTGTTGTCCTGATGTTTTAAGAAGGGATCCGGGTTTCGCGGCCTACCCGGGGGTCATCCCCCCAACAGTAGTCCCTGAAGCTATGAAGGCCCGCCGGCTCAAAGCGGGAGGGCCTTTGCAGCTTACCCTGATGCTTTGGTGAAGTAGAATCGCCGGGCCGGATGAAGCGGCCAACTTGGACCAAGGTTTTGAAGTCGTGGATGTAGGCAACACCCACTGGATGTTGGCTTCTGGAAGCCGGATCGCCGAACTCGGCCAGGGCGGGAAACAGAAACGTCCGCCGGGTTTTCTCTCGATTCGCTCATGCCACTGGCCGGAGGGCTGCCACGTACCGGCCTATGAAGGGGTGACCCTACCAGGCCATGCGAGCGACGAAACGGGGCAGCAGGCTAGGCCCCGCCCGGCCGCGCCCTCGGCCCACGCGCGGGGGATTTATTGTGGCCGAGCGGGATGGTTGTGTTCCCAGCGCGGTTAATGCTCGCGGGTAACGTGCCCACTTAATGCGGGGGAGTGGCGATATTGGGCGTAGACGATCCTACTCCCCCATGATCTCCCCGTGGTATAAATGAGGAGGGGGAGGGGGCGACGGAAATGCCCACGCACGCGTCTTCCTCCTCTTTCTCCTCCACAGAGCTAAGGCGAAGCCCTGCCACAGCGCTCGCCTGACGCTAGAGTCACAGCGTGCGGTGCTGCCAACTGTTGCGCGCTTGTGTAGCCTCTCTCTTCTTCTCCTTCAACCTTGCACCTGCACCCTCAGAAAGCTCCGGCGATGGCGTGGACAAAGAGCTCCTGGGAGGGCTCCGAGACGAGCGACACCTATATCAAGTAACCAAGCGGCTGCCGTCGGCAGAGGCAGTGGCAGCGCGCGCCTGGCCGAGAGCGGATACCGGAACCGCAAGAGGGCGAATACGTGGTGTTCTACACCCACTTTGCCCGTGGGTTCAGCCTCCCCGCGAGCCTTTTCTTCTGCGCCTTCCTCGATTTCTTCGGGCTGCAGCTGCACAACTTGGGCGCCAACGCTGTGCTGCAGCTCGGGGGCTTCGCCATGCAGTGCGAGGGATTTCTTGGCCTGATGCCGAATACCAACTTGTGGGCAAAGCCCTTCTTTCTCAAGCAGCAGGGGGCGGCAGCCGTCGCCATGTCCGACTGCGGGGCGGCTGTGGTCACCGGCCAACCGAACGGGGTGTTCCCCAAGCTGCCCCTCGAGGACTCGGTGAAGAACTCGCAGAAGTCCTTCTTCTACGTGCGCAACATAAACTCGGCGGTGGATCTCATCAACCTGCCGCCGTTCATCAACGAGAGGCCGCACATCAAGCTAAACCGGGGTTATCAGCCCAAGAACCCGTCGCAAGAGATACTGAATGTCTGCAGCCAGATTAAGGAGATGACGGCGCGCGAGGGACTCTCGAGGACCGACCTCATCAGGGCCTTCACCGTGCGCCAGGTCCTGCCGCTGCAGCGCCGGGTGCACAGGATGTGCGAGATAAGCGGACGGCATGACCCATGCCGGATGACGACCCGGGAGATGAATCCGGACCAAATTACCGAGCGGGTCAACAAAATTTCCAAGGCCGGGCTGGTCGGGTCGACGTGGCGCTTTGGGAAGGCGCCTTACGACCGACAGAACTCCGCGCCAGCAGTGAGTCCATGGTCTTTGTACTTAGCCACCTCCATGTTGTTCTTGCGCCTTGACGCGATGGGAGAGTTGCAGTTGTTCGCGAGCCAGCAGAACCATGACGATTGACGGGCAGAGTACCCAGCTCCTGCTGGACGAGCTGCCCGACTCGGACGGAGAGGGGGCCGGCGTCGAACACGAGGTAGCGTCCGAGGCACGCCTGGCCGACGCTGAAGACGGCGGATCGCGCCACGCGGGTTAGTCTCCAGCTTCCGATCTGGTACGCGGATGGTTGGATCGCGTCGACGAGGACCTGACTGGTGGCCATGGTGTCGCGCCTCCGCCGGAGGGGGGTGCCAGCATCGACCCGCCAAGATGGCTGCGGAAGACGACCGGGACCAGGCCGTCACGCAAGCTGGCCGCCAGCCGTCGGCCGCACGGGAAGGCACCGGTGGAACCGCGTCTGGGTGTGAAGCGTCCAGCACATCACATCCTGCCCCTGAGAAGGGCGCCATGAAGAAGAAACACCTGCTCGCCTCATCGATGGGGCCAAGGTGGGCGATTTCAACGGCCATCGGGTTAGTGGACTCTATTCTTTTTTATTGCTTGGCGCTTCTCTGTGCTTTTCTGATGCTCTTCTCGCTCCATGCAGATCCGCCCTCGACCTGGCATTGGCAGCGACAGCTGCCGTTTCCAAGGAGCAAACCGTCTGGCGAAGGACCCAAAGCAGCACCATAGTGTGCGAGCGGGGCCAGGCCAAGGAGGAGGACCTCGTGGCCTGGCAGACCGGCCTGGAACCCGAAGCCGCTGAGCACGCTACATGGTGGTACCAGGCGACGGCGGAGAAAGAGGCGGCGGAGACCGCGAGGAGGGCCGAGGAGGCCTCGGCCCAGGCATGGGAGAGAGCCGTCTGGGCGCAGGGGCAGATCGCCATGGAGCCGGCCTGGCCGGCGCGGGAAAGAAACTTGACACCGGACGTCATGGTCCTCGAGCCCCGAACAAAGGAGGAGCGTGAGGCGGCTGGGCGGACAGAGATGGTCGATGGCGTGTCCGAGTTCGACGAGCACATCGTCATGGACACGCCGCCCCGGGCTAACCCGGGCAGATGGGCCGACCCCGGCGAGGCGGGTCGGGAGCCGCAACAACCAGCAAGACGCGGCCGACAGCAGCCCCGGATGCCACAACCGGGGGCTCCAAGGCCATGGTGGTCACCCAACCACGGTCGCTCGAGAACCCAACGCAAACATCGGGAGCAAGCGGGTCCACTGCCGGCTCCACGACCCTGATGCTAGCGTAGCAGTGTTAGGCGAGCATGGGCATGGGCGAGGTCATGTTCAGGCCGCGCACTCGAGAGGATGAAGTGGCAGATGCTTTGCGCCAGCATCTCCGCGGACGGGATGATTGTCTACAGGCTTTCGTCCGGGAGGAGCAGGAGTAGGCGGCCGCGGTAATTCACTTTGCCTCTGTAGATTTGTTTGTTCGATTCGGTTGTTCTCTAGTGGGGGCACAACAGCGCACCCACTGGGTGTAGCCCCCCGAGGCCCGGGCCGGCTACACAGTAGCCGGGTCGGGTCTTTACCTTTATCTTTTCTCTTTCTTGAACCTTCATCTTCGTGCAGCGCATGTACGACCTGCAGGAGGACGGGTACAACCGGCGCCTGGTGCGGTACAGCAGGGTCCAGGCCCAGCTCGCCACCAAGTAGGGGGAGATATGCCAGGCCAAAGTACGGCTCGCATGCTTACAGTGGGGGTGCGGCAGCGCACCCATTGGGTGTAACAGCCGATATTCAGGCCGGTTGCAGAGCAGCCGGGTCACATCTTAAGGCATTATTCTTTTCAACTTTCTTGCGTCCGATCGAAAACTTTGGCATGTAGCCGCCGCAGCCGAGGTGTCGGGACTCCGAACTCGACTGGCAGAAGCCGGCCTGCAGTGCAACCGGGCCGCCGCCGACCACAATCAGCTCCAAACTGAGGTGAACTGGCTGGCGCCGGAGGGAACAGAGACGGCGGCCGCCCACTGGGTGGAGCTGAGCCGGCTGGCGGAGGAGCACAGAAGGCGATCACCGAGAAGGACGTGAAGCTGGCGATGGCCGCTGCGAAGAGCGCCGAGCTCGAGTAGGACCTCGAGAGCCGTGACCGTGTGCGGGCCCTGCGGGAGAACGGGATGCTGGCCGAGATGCAGAGTCTCTATAAAGCCTTCGTTCGTGAGTATTTTTCTTTTCCCTTTGCCTGGCCGGAGACGCAGGAGTCTGCCTTGGTGCATTCTTGTTCATTTTGTTAACTTCTCTTGTTTTCTTGTCAGGGGTCTTTCCGAAGATGCAAGAGTCTGCCGAGGCGGCCGTGCGCGCCCACCGGGCTCACCGGGAGGTGGCCGGGGTGGAGGTCGACGAGTACGCCGCCTAGAATTTTTTGGAGCTTACCCTCGCTACTGAGACTCATCTGGAGGCTGTGGAGGGATAGATGAACCGGCTGTTCGAGGCCGGTCTGGGCATGGTGGACGCCCTCTGGTCAAACGCGGTGGTTCCCAATAGCGCCACCCGGCTGGCACGTTGGCTGAAGGCCGGTGTAGCGCTATTGGGCGCCTGTAGAGCTTCTGCGTCTCAGGCCGGCACGGAGATGACGCTCCGGTTTGTGATGTTGTGGTATCCAAACATGGACTTGGGCTGCCCAGCCGCCCAGCGCGCCGGGGCGGCAGAGGAGATCGCTCCGCAGGCAACGGCGATTGCAGCGCGGGCCAGTTATCTTGCGTCCTTCGCCCCACACAACGAATACATCATGGAGCGCATGGAAGACGGCGCGGAGGTCCCCCCCGATGACTTCGGCCTGCGGCTCGACGACCCAGAGGGCAGCTCAGCCGAGTCACGGGCCTATGCGGATGACGATGTCATGGTGCTGGACAACACCGCCACAACTGAGGAGCTGGCGCGCTCCAGAGCAGACACGGCGGCTGCGTCCACCCCGGAGGAGGTGGTGCAGAGTGAAGCCAGCACGGATGCTGCCTACGATGCCCCTTATCTTCGTGTACTCAAACTCAATTAGGTAGCGGGTCCACCCACTTGGGGTGTAGTTCTTGCTTTCAGCCTTAGGCCCATTTTCCTATTCGACCTTTCCCTTTTGGTTTCCTACCCGCTAGCCGGACAGCCGGGAGCCGGTTGTGGCTGGGGATCCGGCCTTAGGGAGAAGTTGACAGTACTTAGGCTTTTTCAGTCGTTGAGTGCGAGCGAAATACACACTGGGCCGGCGGGCAGCGGATAGTGAAGACGGCCGTCGCGTAGCCAGTCATGCGACAGTAGATGAGGAAAAAGGAAGGCCGCCGGATCGACCTGGCCGGACTCTTCTGTTGGGGAACATAGTATTTCAAAAAAATTCCTACGATCACGCAAGATCTATCTAGGAGAAGCATAGCACCGACCGGGGAGAGTGTGTCCACGTACCCTCGTAGACCGAAAGGGGAAGCATTAAGTAACGCAGTAGATGTAGTCGAACGTCTTCGCGATCTAACCGATCAAGTACCGGACGCACGACACCTCCGCGATCTGCACACGTTCAGCTCGGTGACATCCCTCGAACTCTAGATGCAGCTGAGGCCGGGGGAGAGTTCCGTCAGCATGATGGCGTGGTGACGGTGACGATGAATTTACCGGCGCAGGGCTTCGCCTAAGCACTACGACGATATGACCGAGGTGTAAAACTGTGGAGGGGGGGGCACCGCACACAGCTAAAGATCAACTTGTATGTCTATGGGGTGCCCCCTCCCCAATATATAAAGGAGGGGAGGAGGAGGCCGGCCGGCCACAAGGGGCGCGCCAAGGGGGGAGGAATCCTACTCCTAGTAGGAGTAGGTTTCCCCCTTTCCTAGTCCAACTAGGAGGAGAAGGAAGGACAGGGAGAGGGAGAGGGAAAGAGGGGCCGCGCCCCCTCCCCTAGTCCTATTCGGACTCCCCTTGGGGGGGGCGCCACATCTTGGCTGCGGCCATCTCTCTCCCTTAAGGCCCACCAAGGCCCATAACTTCCCGGGGTGGGTTCCGGTAACCCTTCGGCACTCCGGTTTTATCCGAAACTCTCCAGAACACTTCCAGTGTCCGAACAACATGGTCCAATATATCAATCTTTATGTCTCGACCATTTCGAGACTCCTCGTCAGGTCTGTGATCACATTCGGGACTCCGAACAACCTTCGGTACATCAGATCACATAAACTCATAATACCAATCGTCATCGAACGTTAAGCGTGCGGACCCTACGGGTGCGAGAACTATGTAGACATGACCGAGACACCTCTCCGGTCAATAACCAATAGCGGATCCTAGATGCTCATATTGGTTCCTACATATTCTATGAAGATGTTTATCAGTCAAACCGCAGAACAACATACGTTGTTCCCTTTGTCATCGGTATGTTACTTGCCCGAGATTCGATCGTCGGTATCACCATACCTAGTTCAATCTCGTTACCGGCAAGTCTCTTTACTTGTTCCGTAATGCATCATCCCGCAACTAACTCATTAGTCACATTGCTTGCAAGGCTTATAGTGATGTGCATTACCGAGAGGGCCAGACATACCTCTCTGACAGTCGGAGTGACAAATCCTAATCTCGATCTATGCCAACTCAACAAACACCATCGAAGACACCTGTAGAGCATCTTTATAATCACCCAGTTACGTTGTGACGTTTGATAGCACACTAAGTGTTCCTCCGGTATTCGGGAGTTGCATAATCTTATAGTCAGAGGAACATGTATAAGTCATGATGAAAGCAATAGAAACAAACTAAACGATCATAGTGCTAAGCTAATGGATGGGTCTTGTCCACCACATCATTCTCTAATGATGTGCCCCATTCATCAAATGACAACTCATGTCTATGGCTAGGAAACATAACCATCTTTGACAAACAAGCTTGTCAAGTAGAGGCATACTAGGGACACTCTGTTTGTCTATGTGTTCACACATGTACTAATTTTCCGGTTAGTACAATTCTAGCATGAATAATGAACATTTATCATGATATAAGGAAATGTAAATAACAAATTTATTATTGCCTCTAGGGCACATTTTCCTTCAGTCTCCCACTTGCACTAGAGTCAATAATCTAGATTACATAGTAATGATTCTAACACCCATGGAGTCTTGGTGCAACGGGTCTGCAACATTCAGATCTGTATGTATCTTGCAAATCTCTATGTCCCCTTCTGACACTTGATGACGGATGGAATTGAAGCGTCTCTTGATGCGCTTGGCCTTCTTGTGAAATCTAGATTCCTTTGCCAAGGTAATTGCACCAGTATTGTCACAAAATATTTTCATTGGACCCGATGCACTAGGTATGACACCTAGATCGGATATGAACTCCTTCATCCAGACTCCTTCATTTGCTGCTTCCGGAGCAGCTATGTACTCCGCTTCACACGTAGATCCCGCCACGACGCTCTGTTTGGAACTGCACCAACTGACAGCTCCACCATTCAATATAAATATGTATCTGGTTTGGGACTTAGAGTCATCCGGATCAGTGTCAAAGCTTGCATTGACGTAACCATTTACAACGAGTTCTTTGTCACCTCCATAAATGAGAAACATATCCTTTGTCCTTTTCAGGCATTTCAGGATGTTCTTGACCGCTGTCCAGTGATCCACTCCTGGATTACTTTGGTACCTCTCTACTATACTTATAGCAAGGCACAAGTCTGGTACACAGCATTGCATACATGATAGAACCTATGGCTGAGGCATAGGGAATGACTTCCATTTTTTCTCTATCTTCTGCAGTGGTCGGGCATTGAGTCTCACTCAACTTAACACCTTGTAATACAGGAAAGAACCCTTTCTTTGACTGATCCATTTTAAACTTCTTCAAAATCTTATCAAGGTATGTGCTTTGTGAACGTCCAATTAAGCCTCTTGATCTATCTCTATAGATCTTGATGCCCAATATGTAAGCAGCTTCATCGAGGTCTTTCATAGAAAAACTCTTATTCAAGTATCCTTTTATGCTATCCAGAAATTCTATATCATTTCCAATCAGCAATATGTCATCCACATATAATATTAGAAATGCTACAGAGCTCCCACTCACTTTCTTGTAAATACAGGCTTGTCCAAAAGTCTGTATAAAACCATATGCTTTGATCACACTATCAAAACGTTTATTCCAACTCCGAGAGCTTGCACCTGTCCATAAATGGATCGATGGAGCTTGCACACTTGGTTAGCACCCTTTGGATCGACAAAACCTTCTGGTTGCATCATATACAACTCTTCTTCCAGAAATCCATTCAGGAATGCAGTTTTGACATCCATTTGCCAAATTTCATAATCATAAAATGCGGCAATTGCTAACATGATTCGGACAGACTTAAGCATCGCTACGGGTGAGAAAGTCTCGTCGTAGTTAACTCCTTGAACTTGTCGAAAACCTTTCGCAATAAGTCGAGCTTTGTAGATAGTAACATTACCGTCAACGTTAGTCTTCTTCTTGAAGATCCATTTATTCTCTATGGCTTGCCGATCATCGGGCAAGTCAACCAAAGTCTGTACTTTGTTCTCATACATGGATCCCATCTCAGATTTTATGGCCTCAAGCCATTTCGCGGAATCTGGGCTCATCATCACTTCCTCATAGTTCGTAGGTTCATCATGGTCAATTAACATGACGTCCATAACTGGATTGGTGTAGGATCTTACTCTGGTGCGGATCTTACTCTGGTTGACCTACGAGGTTCGGTAGTAACTTGATCAGAAGCTTCATGATCATCATCATTAGCTTCCTCACTAATTGGTGTAGGAATCATTGGAACAGATTTCTGTGATGAACTACTTTCCAATGAGGGAGCAGGTACAATTACCTCATCAAGTTCTACTTTCCTCCCACTCACTTCTTTCGAGAGAAACTCCTTCTCTAGAAAGGATCCATTCTTAGCAACGAAAATCTTGCCTTCAGATCTGTGATAGAAGGGGTACCCAACAGTTTCCTTTGGGTATCCTATGAAGACACATTTCTCTGATTTGTGTTCGAGCTTATCAGGTTGAAGCTTTTTCACATAAGCATCGCAGCCCCAAACTTTAAGAAACGATAACTTGGGTTTCTTGCCAAACCACAGTTCATATGGTGTCATCTCAACGGATTTAGATGGTGCACTATTTAACGTGAATGCATCCGTCTCTAAAGCATAACCCCAAATCGATAGCGGTAAATCAGTAAGAGACATCATAGATCGCACCATATCTAATAAAGTGCGGTTACGACGTTCGGACACACCATTACGCTGTGGTGTTTCGGGTGGCGTGAGTTGTGATATGTCTCCAACGTATCTATAATTTTTGATTGCCATGTTTATGATATTTCTACATGATTTTGGTATCATTTGGTTAGAACTAACCCGGACTGACGTTGTTTTTAGCAGAACTACCATGGTGTTGTTTTTGTGCAGAAATAGAAGTTCTCGGAATGCGCTGAAAATCAACGGAGATTTTTTCTGGAAAATATAAAAAATACTGGAACGAAGAGTTACCGGAGGGGAGTCCCATGGGCCCCACGAGGGTGGAGGGCGCGCCCCCTGCCTCATGGACTCCCTGTGGGCCCCCTGACTTGTTCTCGACGCCAAACTCTCCTATAAATCCCCAAACTTCCAGAACTTAACCTAGATCGGGAGTTCCGCCGCCGCAAGACTCTGTAGCCACCAAAAACCAATCAGGACCCTGTTCCGGCACCCTGCCGGAGGGGGGATCCCTCACCGGTGGCCATCTTCATCATCGCGGCGTTCTCCATGAGGAGGAGGGAGTAGTTCACCCTTGGGGCTGAGGGTATGTACCAGTAGCTATGTGTTTGATCTCTCTCTCTCTCTCTCTCTCTCGTGTTCTTGATGTGGCACGATCTTGATGTATCGCGAGCTTTGCTATTATAGTTGGATCTTATGATGTTTCTCCCCCTCTACTCTCTTGTAATGGATTGAGTTTTCCCTTTGAAGTTATCTTATCGGATTGAGTCTTTAATGATTTGAGAACACTTGATGTGTGTCTTGCATGTGCTTATCTGTGGTGACAATGGGATATTCACGAGATCTACTTGATGTATGTTTTGGTAATCAACTTGCGGGTTCAGTGACCTTTAATTTTGAACTTATGCATAGGGGTTGGCACACGTTTTCGTCTTGACTCTCTGGTAGAAACTTTGGGGCACTCTTTGAAGTTCTTTGTGTTGGTTGAATAGATGAATCTGAGATTGTGTGATGCATATCGTATAATCCTACCCACGGATACTTGAGGTGACATTGGAGTATCTAGGTGACATTAGGGTTTTGGTTGATTTGTGTCTTAAGGTGTTATTGTAGTCCGAACTCTATGATAGATCGAACGGAAAGAATAGCTTCGTGTTATTTTACAACGGACTCTTGAATAGATCGATCAGAAAGGAAAACTTTGAGGAGGTTCCGTACCCTACAATAATCTCTTCGTTTGTTCTCCGCTAATAGTGACTTTGGAGTGACTCTTTGTTGCATGTTGAGGTATAGTTATATGATCCAATTATGTTATTATTGTTGAGAGAACTTGCACTAGTGAAAGTATGAACCCTAGGCCTTGTTTCCTAGCATTGCAATACCGTTTGTGCTCACTTTTATCATTAGTTACCTTGCTGTTTTTATATTTTCAGATTACAAATACCCATATCTACCATCTATATTGCACTTGTAACACCATCTCTTCGCCGAACTAGTGCACCTATACAATTTACCATTGTATTGGGTGTGTTGGGGACACAAGAGACTCTTTGTTATTTGGTTGCAGGGTTGTTTGAGAGAGACCATCTTCATCCTACGCCTCCCACGGAATGATAAACCTTAGGTCATCCACTTGAGGGAAATTTGCTACTGTCCTACAAACCTCTGCACTTGGAGGCCCAACAATTTCTACAAGAAGAAGGTTGTGTAGTAGACATCAAGCTCTTTTCTGGCGCCGTTGCCGGGGAGGTGAGTGCTTGAAGGTATATCTTTAGATCTTGCAATCAAATATTTTAGTTTCTTGTTTTATCACTAGTTTAGTTTATAAAATAAAACTACCAAAAAATGGAACTGAGGGTGCCTCATATGCTTCATCTTTTTAATATCTTTCGTGAAAATGATGGAAAGGAAAATTGTGCTCAAGTGTTAGAAGAAGAATGCATTAAAATGTTTGGCACTAAATATTTGTATGATGAGCATGATTGCAATGTTGTTAGTACGAATTCCTTGAATATCCATGATGCTAATGATATGCAAAGCCACAAGCTTGGGGATGCTATGTTTGATGAAGATGATATTTTTAGTCCCCCAAGTTTTGATGTGCAAATTTATTATGATGAAAGCATGCCTCCTATCTATGATGATTATTGTGATGACATGTATGCTATAAAGAATAATGATAAGCATGAAACTTGTCATCTTGATTTCAATTTTCAATCCCATGATAGTTATTTTGTTGAATTTGCACCCACTATTCCGAATGAGAAGAATTTTGCTTATGTGGAGAGTAATAAATTTTCAATGCTTGTGGGTCATGAAAGGAATGATTTATGTGATGGTTATATTGTTGAATTCATTCATGATGCTACTGAAAATTATTATGAGGGAGGAATATATGCTTGTAGGAGTTGCAATAATATCAGGTTTCCTTTCTATGTGCTTAAAGTTTTAAAGTTATGCTTGTTTTGCCTTCCTATGCTAGTTGATTATTGTTCCCATAAGTTGTTTGATCACAAAATCCCTATGCATAGGAAGTGGGTTAGACTTAAATGTGTTAGTAATATGCTTCATGATGCTCTCTTTATGTTTCAATTCTTATCTTTTATGCGAGCATCATTGAAATCATCATGCCTAGCTAAAAGGCATTAAAGAAAAGCGCTTGTTGGGAGAAAACCCAATGTTTACCTCTACTGTTTTTGAGTGTTCACATGATTATGCTACTGTATTAATCATGTTCTATAGCTTTTGTTTCAATAAAGTGCCAAGTACAACCTTTAGGATAGCTTACGGTGAAAGTTGTGTTGATCCTGCTGAAAATCAAAAACTTTTGCGCCCAGTAAATTAGTTTTCTTAATTCACAGAAACATGCTTTTGATCTGATTATTTTTGCTACGGAGTGGTACACAAATTTCTCAGGCTTTCCTAATTTCGTAGAATTTTTGGATTTACAGAAGTATGGAAAGTTACCAGATTACTACAGACTGTTCTGTTTTTGACAGATTCTATTTTCTATGTGTTGTTTGCTTATCTTGATGAATCTATGAGTAGTATTGGAGGGTATGAACCATAGAGAAGTTGTAAAACAGTAGATATTACACCAATATGATTTTAGAATGAGTTCACAACAGTACCTAAGTGGTGATTTATTTTCTTATACTAACGGAGCTTACGAGTTTTCTGTTGAGTTTTGTGTTGTGAAGTTTTCAAGTTTTGGGAAAGATTCGATGGACTATGGAATAAGGAGTGGCAAGAGCCTAAGCTTGGGGATGCCCAAGGCACCCCAAGTTAATATTCAAGGATAACCAAGAGCCTAAGCTTGGGGATGCCCCGGATGGCATCCCCTCTTTTGTCTTCGTTCATCGGTAACTTTACTTGAGGCTATATTTTTATTCACCACATGATATGTGTTTTGCTTGGAGCGTAATTTTATTTTCTTTTGATTTGCTTGCTGTTTGAGTAAAATCACAAGATCTGAAATTCTTAAATGTTAGAGAGTCTTCACATAGTTACATAGTTATTCGACTACTTATTGATCTTCACTTATATCTTTCGGAGTAGTTTGTCATTTGCTCTTGTGCTTCACTTATATCTTTTTAGAGCACGGTGGTGGTTTTATTTTATCGAAATTCTTGATCTCTCATGCTTCACTTATATTATTTTGAGAGTCTTTTAGAACAGCATGGTAATTTGCTTTGGTTATAAAATTAGTCCTAATATGATGGGCATTCAAGATGGGTATAATAAAAACTTTCATAGAGCGCATTGAATACTATGAGAAGTTTGATACTTGATGATTGTTTTGAGATATGAAGATAGTGATATTAGAGTCGGGCTAGTTGAGTAATTGTGAAATTTAGAAATACTTGTGTTGAGGTTTGCAAGTCCCGTAGCATGCACGTATGGTAACCCTTGTGTGACAAATTTGAAGCATGAGGTGTTTCTTTGATTGCCTTCCTTATGAGTGGCGGTCGGGGACGAGCGATGTTCTTTTCCTACCAATCTACCCCCCCTAGGAGCATGCGCGTAGTGCTTGGTTTTGATGACTTGTAGATTTTTGCAATAAGTATGTGAGTTCTTTATGTCTAATGTTGAGTCCATGGATTATACGCACTCTCACCCTTCCATCTTGCTAGCCTCTTCGGTACCGTGCATTGCCCTTTCTCACCTCGAGAGTTGGTGCAAACTTCGCCGGTGCATCCAAACCCCGTGATATGATACGCTCTATCACACATAAGCCTCCTTATATCTTCCTCAAAACAGCCACCATACATACCTATCATGGCATTTCCAAAGCCATTCCGAGATATATTGCCATGCAACTTTCCACCGCTCCGTTTATTATGACACGCTTTATGATTGTCATATTGCCTTGCATGATCATGTAGTTGACATCGTATTTGTGGCAAAGCCAACATTCATAATTTTTCATACATGTCACTCTTGAGTCATTGCCCATCCCGGTACACCGCCGGAGGCATCATATAGAGTCATATTTTGTTCTAAGTATCGACTTGTAATCCTTGAGTTGTAAATAAATAGAAGTGTGATGCTCATCATATTAGAGCATTGTCCCGTGTGAGGAAATAAGAAAAAGATAAAGGCCAAATAAAAAAGAGAAGGCCCAAAAAAAAGAGAGAAAGGCCAAATAAAAAAAAGAGAAGGCCCAAAAAATGAGAGAAAAAGAGAGAAGGGGCAATGTTACTATCCTTTTTCCACACTTGTGCTTCAAAGTAGCACCATGATCTTCATGATAGAGAGTCTCCTATTTTGTCACTTTCATATAGTAGTGGGAATGTTTTATTATAGAACTTGGCTTGTATATTCCAACAATGGGCTTCCTCAAATGCCCTAGGTCTTCGTGAGCAAGCAAGTTGGATGCACACCCACTTAGTTTCTTTTGTTGAGCTTTCATACATTTATAGCTCTAGTGCATCCGTTGCATGGCAATCCCTACTCCTTGCATTGACATCAATTGATGGGCATCTCCATAGCCCGTTGATTAGCCGCGTCAATGTGAGACTTTCTCCCTTTTTGTCTTCTCCACACAACCTCCATCATCATATTCTATTCCACCCATAGTGCTATGTCCATGGCTCGCGCACATGTATTGCGTGAAAGTTGAAAAAGTTTGAGAATACTAAAGTATGAAACAATTGCTTGGCTTGTCATCAGGGTTGTGCATGATTAGAGCATTTTGTGTGACGAAGATGGAGCATGGCCAAACTATATGATTTTGTAGGGATGACCTTTCTTTGTCTATGTTATTTTGAGAAGACATAATTGCTTAGTATGCTTGAAGTATTATTATATTTATGTCAATATTAAACTTTTGTCTTGAATCTTTCAGATCTGAACATTCATGCCACAATAAAGAAAATTACATTGATAAATATGTTAGGTAGCATTCCACATCAAAAATTCTATTTTTATCATTTACCTACTCGAGGACGAGCAGGAATTAAGCTTGGGGATGCTGATACGTCTCCAATGTATCTATAATTTTTGATGTATTCATGGCATGTTTATAATATTTCTACATGATTTTCGTATGATGTGGTTAGAACTAACCCGGACTGACGCTGTTTTCAGCAGAACTACCGTGGTGTTGTTTTTGTGCAGAAATAAAAGTTCTCGGAATGCGCTGAAAATCAACGGAGATTTTTTCTGGAAAATATAAAAAATACTGGAATGAAGAGTTACCGGAGGGGAGTCCCGTGGGCCCCACAAGGGTGGAGGGCGCGCCCACCCCCTGGGGCGCGCCCCTGCCCTGTGGACTCCCTGTGGAGCCCCCTGACTTGTTCTCGACGCCAACCTCTCCTATAAATCTCCAAACTTCCAGAACTTAACCTAGATCGGGAGTTCCGCCCCAGCAAGACTCTGTAGCCACCAAAAACCAATCGGGACCCTGTTCCGGCACCCTGCCACAGGGGGGATCCCTCACCAGTGGCCATCTTAATCATCCCGGTGCTCTCCATGACGAGGAGGGAGTAGTTCACCCTTGGGGCTGAGGGTATGTACCAGTAGCTATGTGTTTGATCTCTCTCTCTCTCTCGTGTTCTTTATGTGGCACGATCTTGATGTATCGCGAGCTTTGCTCTTATAGTTGGATCTTATGATGTTTCTTCCCCTCTACTCTCTTGTTATTGATTGAGTTCTCCCTTTGAAGTTATCTTATCGAATTGAGTCTTTAAGGATTTGAGAACACTTGATGTATGTCTTGCATGTGCTTATCTGTGGTGACAATGGGATATTCACGTGATCTACTTGATGTACGTTTTGGTGATCAACTTTGCAGGTTCAGTGACCTTTTGAACTTATGCATAGGGGTTGGCACACGCTTTCGTCTTGACTCTCTGGTAGAAACGTTGGGGCAATCTTTGAAGTTCTTTGTGTTGGTTCAGTAGATGAATCTGAGATTGTGTGATGCATATCGTATAATCATACCCACGGGTACTTGAGGTGACATTGGAGTATCTAGGTGACATTAGGGTTTTGGTTGATTTGTGTCTTAAGGTGTTATTCTAGTACGAACTCTATGATAGATCGAACGGAAAGAATAGCTTCGTGTTATTTTACTACGGACTCTTGAATAGATCGATCAGAAAGGATAACTTTGAGGTGGTATCGTACCCTACAATAATCTCTTCGTTTGTTCTTCGCTATTAGTGACTTTGGAGTGACTCTTTGTTGCATGTTGAGGGATAGTTATATGATCCAATTATGTTATTATTGTTGAGAGAACTTGCACTAGTGAAAGTATGAATCCTAGGCCTTGTTTCCTAGCATGGCAATACCGTTTGTGCTCACTTTTATCATTAGTTACCTTGCTGTTTTTATATTTTCTGATTACAAATACCCATATCTACCATGCATATTGCACTTGTATCACCATCTCTTCGCCGAACTAGTGCACCTATACAATTTACCATTGTATTGGGTGTGTTGGGGACACAAGAGACTCTTTGTTATTTGGTTGCAGGGTTGTTCGAGAGAGGCCATCTTCATCCTACGCCTCCCACGGATTGATAAACCTTAGGTCATCCACTTGAGGGAAATTTGCTCCTGTCCTACAAACCTCTGCTCTTGGAGGCCCAACAATGTCTACAAGAAGATGGTTGTGTAGTAGACATCAGTTGCGAAAGTATTCCGCATTGTTTCAAATGAAGACCAAACTCGTAACTCAAATATTCACCTCCATGATCAAATCATAGAAACTTTATTTTCTTGTTACGATGATTTTCCACTTCACTCTGAAATTCTTTGAACTTTTCAGATGTTTCAGACTTATGTTTCATCAAGTAGATATACCCATATCTGTCAAATCATCTGTGAAGGTCAGAAAATAACGATACCCGCCGCGAGCCTCAACACTCATTGGACCGCATACATCAGTATGTATTATTTTCAACAAGTCTGTAGCTCACTCCATTATTCGGGAGAACGGAGTCTTAGTCATCTTGCCCATGAGGCATGGTTCGCAAGCATCAAGTGATTCATAATCAAGTGATTCCAAAAGCCCATCAGCATGGAGTTTCTTCATGCGCTTTACACCAATATGACCTAAATGGCAGTGCCACAAATATGTTGCACTATCATTATTAAACTTATATCTTTTGGCTTCAACACTATGAATATGTGTATCACTACTATCGAGATTCAATAAAAATAGACCAGTCATCAAGGGTGCATGACCATAAAAGATATTACTCATATAAATAGAACAATCATTATTCTCTGATTTAAATGAATAACCATCTCGCGTCAAACAAGATCCAGATATAATGTTCATGCTTAACGCTGGCACCAAATAACAATTATTCAGGTCTAAAACTAATCCCGAAGGTAGATGTAGAGGTAGCGTGCCGACGGCGATCACATCGATTTGGAACCATTTCCCACGCGCATCATCACCTCGTCCTTAGCCAATCTTTGCTTAATCCGTAGCCCCTGTTTTGAGTTGCAAATATGAGCAACAGAACCAGTAACAAATACCCAGGCACTACTACGAGCATTAGTAAGGTACACATCAATAACATGTATATCAAATATACCTTTCACTTTGCCATCCTTCTTATCCGCCAAATACTTGGGGCAGTTCCGCTTCCAGTGACCATTTCCTTTGCAGTAGAAGCACTCAGTCTCAGGCTTAGCTCCATACTTGTGCTTCTTCACTTGAGCAGCAACTTGCTTGCCGTTCTTCTTGAAGTTCCCCTTCTTCCGTTGCCCTTCTTCTTGAAACTAGTGGTCTTGTTGACCATCAACACTTGGTGCTCCTTCTTGATTTCCACCTCCGCAGCCTTTAGCATCGCGAAGAGCTCGGGAATTGTCTTATCCATCCCTTGCATATTATAGTTCATCACAAAGCTTTTGTAGCTTGGTGGCAGTGATTGAAGAACTCTGTCAATGACACTATCAACCAGAAGATTAACTCCAAGTTGAGTCAAGTGATTGTGGTACCCAGACATTCTGAGTATATGTTCACTGACAGAACTATTCTCCTCCATTTTGCAGCAGTAGAACTTTGTGGAGACTTCATATCTCTCAACCCGGGCATTTGCTTGAAATATTAACTTCAACTCCTCGAACATCTCATATGCTCCATGACGTTCAAAACGTCGTTGAAGTCCCCGTTCTAAGCTGTAAAGCATGGCACACTCGACTATCAAGTAGTCATTTGCTTTGCTCTGCCAGGCGTTCACAACGTCTGGTGTTGCTCCTGCAGTGGGTCTTTTACCTAGCGGTGCTTCCAGGACAAAATTCTCCTGTGCAGCAATGAGGATAATCCTCAAGTTATGGACCCAGTCCATGTAGTTGCTACCATCATCTTTCAACTTAGCTTTCTCCACTACAAAAAAAGACACATCCGTGACATTTTGGGCCGAACGAATTTTTTTCTGTCATACTTATGACACTTCTATGACAATAATTGTGACCAAACACGGTATCATCATAGATGTGGTGGGGTCCTACTTCTATGACAAAAAATCATGATAGAAAATGGGCTTTTCGTCCTGGGCGGGCCGGAGACGCAGCTGCATGTCATTCTTTGGGCCGTCCATGACGGAAAAAACCGTGGTAGAAGCGAGGGCGAGGAAAATATCGGGGTGTTCCCGGTTACGGTGGGTGGTCGGGGCAGAGCGATGTGCGTTTCTCTCGTACACGCATGCGCATGGGTGCGAGGCGTTGGGCTCTAACTGAACCCGAGCGAGGCGTTGGGCTCTAACTGAACCCGAGCGATTGCACTGCAGGCTACGCGTTACTGAACCCGAGCGATCGATCGATGGCTGTTAACTGAACCCGATCAAGCGATTCCTTCGCTACTGCTGCTAACTGAAGCCGATCGATGCTGCCTCTGGATGAACAGTGAGCGTTGCTGGGGGGTTTGGATGAACAGTTCCCGGTGGGGGTGGATGAACAGGACCCCGTGGTGTTGCCTCTGGATGAACAGGACCCCGATCGATCGAGCCGGTTGGGGCTGGATGAACAGGACCCCGTGGAGGGCAGGATGAACAGGACCACCCCGTGGAGGGCAGGATGAACAGTAGACGGTGGAGGGCTGGATGAACAGTAGCCCGTGGAGGGGTGGTTGAACAGGAGCCCGTGGAGAGGGCTGGTTGAACAGTAGCCGGTGGAGTAGCGCGCGGTGGAGGCTGGATGAACAGGAGCCCGTGGATGAACAGTCGCAGGTGGAGGCTGGAGGAGGTCGACGGTGGATGAACAGTAGCCCGTGGAGGCTGGAGGGGGTCGACGGTGGAGATGAACAGTATCCCGTGGAGTCCCGTTTTGCGGTACGCCACACCCCTCCCGATGAACAGGACCCCCGTTTCGACCGTAGCGCTCCAACACAAGTCCGTTTCCTCCGTTTTGCGGTACGCCACACCCCTCCCGATCAACAGGACCCCCGTTTCGACCGTAGGAGGTCCGTTTCCTCCGTTTTGCGGTACGCCAGACCCCTCCCGATGAACAGGATCCCGTTTCGAACGTGGCCGGTCGAACACAAGGCCGTTTCCTCCGTTCTGCGGTACGCCAGGCCTCGTTTCCATCGGCTGTTCCGTCCAAGCCCTCCCGATGAACACGACGACGCATTCCGTTCCGACCCAGCCGGTTGGCTCCCCATGAACACGACGACGACGCAGTTTCTCCGTTCCGACCCAGCCATGTACACGAGCCCTGGCCGTATGTATGCGCGAGTAGGCGTTCGAGACCCTGCCCGTATGTACGTACGTGGCCGTATTTTCTTTCTTGCACACTGGCCGCTGTACGTACGTGTACATGCTACGTGCGCGCCTCTACTACGACACGTGCGCGCCTCTACATCGACCAGTATGTACGTACACGTTCGCGACCAGAATGACAACGCTACGTACGCTTCGACCAGGTGGGTCCTGACTGTCAGGCACTTCCTTGCGTGCGAAGATGTAGCTAGTGGGTCCCAGCAGTCAGGGGGGCGAATCGTTTTTTTTGCCCGGACGCACTTCCTTGCGTGCGAAGATGTAGCTGGTGGGTCCCAGCAGTCAGGGGGAAACTTTTTTTCGCGAAATACGGTGGCCCGTCCGGTGGGTCCCTGCTGTCAGGTGGAGGAATAATTATTTTGCGCGTAATAAGGAGGCACTTCCTTGCTGCGGCCGTGGACCCAGCTGTCAGCCTCTCCACGTACAGTCCACGTCCGATGGAAGCCGTTCCTTGACCACGTTGACCACGCCGCGCCGAGAGCACCAGGGCGGTGGACGACGGCGAGACCTAGGAAGGGGACGACGCGGAGCCGAGGAAGACGCGGCAGTGGATGCCCACGCGTAGAGGAGTACGAGGGTTCACTGGTTCGCTGCGGTGTGAGGCTGCCGTCGCCGCAGAATAACAGGGGGTGTGGGTGAGTAGAGGGATGGCCTGGCCAGCGGTGGGAGTAGTAGGGGGCGGTGAGGCCTCCGCCGCATCGCAGCCGGCCATGGGAGGCAGGAGCACGAGGCACGACCGGCGCTGCTTTGGGCGGCTGGAGCAAGAAGACCAGAGGTTGAAGAAGCACTACGGCCGTTGGATGGACATCATACGGTCACTGGAGCTAGAATCGTTCATATTGACTAAGTTGACAAAGCCCTCCGTCCCCGTCAACTTAGTTGGCCCACAAGTCAGCCTCCCACTATTGTGGGTCCCAGCTAGCAGGGGGTATTCATTTTTTTGTGCGTAATAAGGAGGCACTTCCTTGCGTGCGAAGATATAGCTGGTGGGTCCGACCTGTCAGCGGTGGGAATGTTTTTCGCGAAATACAGAGGCCCTTCTGGTGGGTCCCAGCTGTCAGGTGGAGGAATCATTATTTTGCGCGTAATAAGGAGGCATTTCCTTGCGTGCGGCCGTGGACCCAGCTGTCAGCCTCTCCACGCACAGTCTACTTCCGATGGTGTCGTTCGTTGACCACGTTGACCACTCCGCGCCGAGCGCATCCAAGGTGGTGGACGACGGCGAGGCCCCGGACAGCAACGAGCCGGAGATGGGAAGACGCGGGAGTAGAGTCGCAGACGGAGAGGTGTACGAGGGTTAACTGGTTCTGGTGCGGTGTGGTTCGGCAGTCGGTGGAGAAGAACAGGAGGTGTGGAGGGGTGGAGGGATGGCCTGGCCAACGGTGGAGTAGCGCTTCACAGCGAAGCGTGCTAAGCAGAGCTGCTAGCAGCAGGAGGCGGGAGCAGGTGGTCCCGGCGGCGCTGGAGGAAGAAGACGAGAGATTGAAGATGGATGCCGGTCGTTGGATGTAAATCCAACGGCTAACGATGTCAGAATCATTTGTTGACTAAGTTGACAACGACTTGCATTGGCTTCGACCTATTGGCCCACATTTCAGCCTCCAAAAATGTGGCACGTATTCAACCCATTTTTTCAGAATTTACAGTCTTTTTTTGCGGGGTAGAATTTACAGTCCATTTGATCTCTTTTTTTTGAACTACAGTCCATTAGCTGGGCTGGGTGAACAAATAATGTAGCGTCCATGCGGCCCATTTATGTTTTTCCTAAAAAATTACAGGCCATTTGCACTTTCTCGAAATACACGATTTTGCTGGGCTTATTCTAATTATAATGTTGGGGTGGGCGCAGCAATGTTATCAAAAAATAAACAGGGGCTGAGCATTTTGTTATATATATATATTAAATAATAAGTGATTTATTATTACATTGGTCCTTAAATCTTACCAAGCTTTTGTACACAATCACCAGGATTTTCGTTGCCAAAAAAATCCAGGATTTTATTGTTAAGAAATTATTTTTATAAGTTAATAAGATGTGGGATATTGTTTTCTTACATATGTAAGTATCTGTTAAATATATGATGACAATAACAATAATATATAATAACATATAAAATAATTTAAATATATATAATATAGTTAGAAGGGAAACATAAGTTGGACCAGGCGTTCCTATTCTTATATAGAAAAATAGAACAGACCTCTGCGTTTTCTTCAAAAAAAATACATAAATTGGGCTGCCGATGTTTCAGGAAAAATAAAACCTCGGATGGGAGGTCCATAGGCCGGTCGATACATGACGGCCCTCAAGAAAATACAAACATGCCTATGGACCTCCCATCCGAGGTCGAGGGCTGCGCATGTTAAAGAAGAAAGCCTAGACGGGGCAGCCCAAAACCCAGCTGATACTTGCTGCCCTAGTGATAATAAATGATACCTGCCAGCTCCCCGACTTCATTGTGAATTTATCTCCTATAGTAACTACGTTGAAGCACCTAAAAATGTAACTATGTTGACAAACCCGTGGGCCCCAACGTCAGTATAGCATTAGGAGGAAGTATTTTTCGATGAGGCACTTGCTTGCGTACGGCCATAGACCTGGTGGGTCCCGACTGTCCGCCTCTCCACGTACAGTCCTCTCCAGATTCCTCACGTTTGTTCAGCATGTTCACAACGGCAGACAGCGACGTCGCGGCGAGCGCACAAAGGCGCAGGAGGAGATCCTACCACCTGAGGAAGTGCCTTATTAGTAACGAAACAACTGAACTAGCCTAGTGGCTGACACTACCCGACAGCTGTTCCGCCCGGATTCGATTCCACCTGTGCAGAGAAAATATCGCCAAATTTTTTGCGTCTGCCTTTATTGACATGTGGGTCCCAATTGTCATCTACGCACACCACGTCCAACACTTGCCAAAACTTCGTCCCTCGTTTTCTTTGTTTTTCGCACACTCGACATTGTGTGGGCATCTTGAAAATAGCATATCTTTTTGACTGTGCATCATATGAAGATGTGCTATGCATGAATGTTGATCAGCATGATGTTAACTGGCTGGTAGTTCCAGTTTCGACCATGAATAAAACTTCCAGCATGATGTTAACACTGTCTGAAAAGGCCGTGTTAATATAAATGCTCTGCCTCTGAAAGTTGCAGTTTCTTATCTGAAACTGAACTTGGAGTTTCTTATCTGAAACTGAAACTTGCAGTTTCTTCTTTGAGAATCACATTGTCTGCACTTTTATACTCCTATGAAACTACATTTTTTTAAGTGCTAAAAATAGATCTCTAGAATTCATAAAATACTTCATATGCTCAATACTGCAAATCTGAAATTCAAAAGACATTCATATCTGACAGTACTCTCAAAATACACAACACAAAACACAATTCACAACCTGCAAATACTAACAACCCTAAGCTCCTCCTGACAATTCACAACCTGCCCGACTATTGGTCTGGGGGGGGGGCAATCCCTCCTATTCCTCGGCGGCAGACAGCCGCCCCGTGAGACGATGTGAACGGCGAGGGAGAGGATGGCGGGGAAGCGTCGTCGGGCCAACTGTTTTTCTCCTCTTGCAGTTGGGTTCGGTCGACGAAGACTCCACCGGCTCGCTCTGGCACGACACCCTCACAAAAGGCACCCTGTAGATGCTCGATCCTTCAATCTCTGGTGGATGCTCCATCTGGGATCGATATTCCCACCACCGCTCCCTCACGATCGGATTCGGTGAATCTGTTTGCTCCATGGCCCAGAGGAGCAGCTCTATGTACTCCCGCGCGACTCCCTCCGGGAGTATCGCCGCCTTTTCGCTCTGTTGCAGATATTTGGCCATGGATGTCGCCGTCGCCGCTAGTTGGTCCTTGTTGTCAAACCAAGACTGTATCTCCAACATCCTAGCTAGCTTCACAGGGTCGCCGTCTGCGATCCTCACGTATCGGTTGTACTCCTCCATCGATCTACTTCTCCACAGCACCTTCACTCGCCGGCGGTGGTTTTTAATGGAAGAGGAGAGGAGCAGCGCTGGTTTTGGTTTAGAACGGGAGAGGAGCGACGCTGGTTTTGGATTGGAACAGGAGAGGAGGGGCGGTGGTTTTGAAATGGAAGAGGAGAGGAGCGGCGCTGGATTTAGATTGGAACAGGAGAGGAGCGGCGGTG
Source organism: Triticum aestivum (assembly GCF_018294505.1). NCBI lineage: Eukaryota > Viridiplantae > Streptophyta > Magnoliopsida > Poales > Poaceae > Triticum > Triticum aestivum. The sequence continues at coordinate 495,366,036 of NC_057805.1, read as the reverse complement.
GTTTAAGAGGAGAAGAGCGGAAGAGCGGCGCTGGTCTTGGAAGTATTTTTTTGTTTTGCGTATTTTGGGTCAAAGTTTGACCACGTACTGTATTTGACAAGCAAAATGTGAATGCATGTCACCAAAAATTGTATCGTTTGGTTCGTATCTGAATGTACTTTCAAATTATATTATTTTTGCAACGTATAACATATATTTTATTTGCGAAAATCATGGTCAATTATGACCCAGAATAAAAGGGAGACTAGTTAATGTGGTGTCGCTTTCTTAATTGACGGGTAAATTGATTTTGATTTTGATCCAGTCACACCGCGCCGGCCCTCTCGTCCAATCCTAAATCGCTGCCGCGCGCTCCTCTCCCTCTTCTCCATTGCAAAACCACCTCCTCTCCTCTCCATCATCTCCATTCCAAAACCACCATCTCGCCTCTCCCTCTTCTCCATTACAAAACCACCTCCTCTCTCCTCGGACGAGGATCCCCTGACGTAGCCCATCCTTCCATTGAGACACTGACACATGGGTCCCACCAAGCGCGGGGCCCTCCTGTCAGCGACCGAAAGGCAGGGGAACCTCACCTCTCCATAATCTCCATTCCAAAACCACCATCTCGCCTCTCCCTCTTCTCTATTGCAAGACCACCGTCTCTCCTCCCATCTTCCAAAGCTAGCACGGGACCAGTCAGAAGGACATCTATGGAGGGGATGCAGCAGCGAATCAGGGAGATCGCCGGCGGCGACCAGGCAAAGTTAGCCAAGTTGAAGGACATCCTTACTTGGTTTGACAATGAGTGGGAGATTTCGAGGACGGTGAGGGCCATGTGGCAATGTATGCGAAAGAGCGAGACGACGGCGATGAGGGCGGCGATGTACTCCTCGGCGGCAGTCACGCCACAGTCCTTCGAGTTCATCGAGTATCTCCTCTGGGCGATGGAGCAGACAGATTCGCATGAGGCGAAAGTCAGGCGGAGGTGGTGGGCGTACAGGTCGAAGGTCGAGCACCCAGAGGATAACGAATCGATCGAGTACGCTGTGCCGTTCGTGAGGGTGCAGATCCAGCCGGAGCCACAGGAGTATTCGTTCTCCTACCGCAAGAGGAGGCTGGATGGCGCGATTTCGCTTCCCCGCCGTTCCCCACGGTTACCTCGACGCTCGCCTCGCTTCAACGACGCCGGTAGGGTTTAAGGTAAGCTTCGCACTAACCTAATCTTCCATCTGCTCATGCTTACAATCAGTGTGACAACTAATCAAAATCATGCTTACAATCAGTCTCCGAGTACTACGCCAATCACCCTAAAATAGCTCTGGACCTTTGGGTCAAAGTTGTGACACTGTTTACAAATAAAGAAAAATAGATTGGTGCTTCTTTCAGAAAAGAGTACACCCCTAGAAAACTGCCAATATTAGCTACTAGTATTTTTTGAAGTCTAAGCTACTAGTATTTGGTTAGAGGATTTGCTGCCGAGAAAGATCCGTCCATAGTGAGCGCCACACATCCCACTGATGGTGGTGGATGCCAATGCTTAGATGGAGGAGGGTTGGTGTCGGTAATTTTTACTTGGCACCTCGCACTCTGCATATATGCCGGTTCCATCCGTACATTTGTGCAGTTCCACCAAAATGCAGCTGAATAACCATGTTTGCACAGATAATGAAAAGGCATGATTACATTATAGTGGCACTAGTTGATGAAACATACACTAATAAACAGAATAAAATACATCATACTGGAAATCGACCCAAGTCTCCCCGACACACCTTCTGCCAGTGATGAACATTAGTGTACAACGGTAGTACAAGGAGGGGCCTTGAGACATTCAAATCTCTATTTTTGTGCAGATCAACTAAAATTAAGCACCCCAGTTTGCAGAAACGCTTAAACATTAACAATGGGACTAGTTGATGAAACATACATTAACAAAGAGAAGCACTTTCTTTATCTACATTGGAAATGAAATGATAGAGAGGACACTCGCTCTATTTTAACTGTATTATTACTTCATTTTATCAGTGACACTAGGGTCGAGCAGGTGGCAAACGAGGTGTACCGTGCGTCGCAAGGATGAAGGCCGGGGGTGCTTAGACTGCGATGCTGAAGCTGGCTCTTTCAGTCCCTATCTTCCACCTGATGTTTCTGTGGTAGCATTTGGGTTGTAATCCAAACTTGGTCGAGCTGGTGCTGCGTCCCCCTACCTGCCTAGCTTATGTGGCAAACTTGTCTCCTGCTAGTACTCAGTTCGTTCTAGTAGTAGATGCATAACTGTCCGTTTACACTGAGCTGTTATCGGATAATGGTTCTCTATGGTTGGGTTTCTTTAATGAAATCATAGGGAACCCCCTCTTTCGATATATAAAAAAACAGTGGCACTAGCGGTGCCAAAACATTGCCTCAAATTAATAGTGCCACTAGATTAAGGTGCAAAATAATAACATTACTGCTTTATCGTGGCAGTGCCAAAACAGTAGCACAAGAGCAGGATCAACATGTAAGATCTTTGGCAAACGGTCAGACCAACAAGGAACATACCTCGTGATGGGAACCATATCGGCAGTCAACGCCATTGTAGAAGGGATGACACCAGTCACCAACATGGATGATTTAATTCATGGGACCTTTTGGTGCAGTTCACCTAAAATGAAGCAATGTCCCATGAGCTAGCAGCTTCTTCTTCTTCTTCTTCTTTTAAGAAAAGGGCTCCAGCCCCGGTTCCATTTCCATCAGAAAACGAAACCCACAGAGCTTCTTCTTCATTAGTTGCAATAAAATTGAGCAACATCAAGGTTGGTCGTGAAGCTCCTGGAGAGTAGGCGGACCAGGACAGTTGCATCTCTAACGAAAAGAAGCAACTTATCTTAATGGGAAATTTAGCAGGACATGAAAAAAAGTGCCATTGATTCATATTACTGGTGGCATTACATTGAAAACAACATTGGTTTAACGTGTCCTTACTTTTAACAGTGCGACTGCTACATTTTACCAGTGGCATTACATAAGAGCGGCTCGGGGCAACAAACATCACAAGAGGATATCTGGGTTGGTCCCATTTTTGTTCGGTATATAGCCACCTTATACTTTGTGAGGCTAGCAAATCTAGTGCTGGACTTACTCTGTTGACTTGTCCCCCAGTCCCCACTTTCTTTCCTTTTTCAACCAATAGATCGGGTTTATATTGAGTTTGTACTGCATTCCCTTTATTTCCCTATTAGACCTAGAGACCAGTTGGATAGCCAGTCTCTGCTACTTTTCGCCCCCATTATTTCCTCTTTCGACCAAGTCCTAGATTCAGGTAACAAATCTTCCCCCACCCCCACCCCCTTTCTTCCTTGTTTGAACCAAGTACTACTAGATTCGAGTGCATGAACTAGTTTTACCTCTTAACAGTAAAAAATTAGGTGGTTTTCGAACAGCCGATCGATCCTATCTACACGAGGGGGCCTGAGAAATAGTAAAAGATACAAATGCAGCGACGTCAGGAGCTCGGGAAGTAGAGCAAGGCCAGTTTTGAAGGAAGTTATACCTGAGGGTCGCCGGGATGTCGCTAGGTGGGCGGCGGGAGGCCGGATCTGCCCACACTACGGTAGCAAGGAAGAAGGGGTGGGAGGCCCTCCCTCGCTAGCGATGCTTGGGAGAAAACGGCAAGGCACGCTGATCGGGATGCGCCGGCAGTGGGTAAGAGCCGTCGCCGAGGACGACCGCGTGAACATTGCACCTTCTCACCTTCCCCGGCGGAGAGGATCCGGCTGGATCTGTGAACAGCGGTGAGTAGAGAGAGAGTGTGTGTGGCCACCGCTATCGTGTTTAGATCTGGAGAGGACGAGACAGTGTGAAGAGAGCAACACAAGAAAGCAAGCGCAGAGGCTTCTGCCTATATAGTGGAGTACTAGTTTTCTTTTGTCTACCGGCCGGAGCCGGCTTGACCTCGGCAATGACTGTCGAGAAGTCTTCATGCATGTGCCCCGGAGGAGCAGTTGTCGTCATTTTGATCTGAAGCACCGGATTATAACATATAACACGAAAAAAAGCCACATGACAAGAAATCATAACCTCAGTGCCCAAAGGAGACAAGATGAATCCCGACGGACATACTAGACGAGGATCAAAGCTCAAATTAAAGATAAACTCATGGAAAAGGGGCCCGTCAATATATGTCCTAATTAACATAGCCCGGTTGACCTAGATGGCAGCCGAGTAGTCTTCGTGCATGTGCCCCCAATGACTAGCCCAACTCAGTTGTCGCATTTTAACCCTCGCAGTGATCCGAAGCACATGACACCTAATTTTGCGAGATGACAAGAAACTTTCTTTTAGATTTCTCACCAGGACTACAGCCCTATACAACACAACCTGCACGATATGTAGACAATAGCCAATCCAGGCGTGTCTGCTGGAGTCTGGTCACATGCATGGACGAACTGATCTTTCGTGTCTTGCAGGGATCGTCCACGTACCAAAGTATGTACTCCTACAACACTTCTCTAGTAGTACTATCGCTCGTCTCTCTCTTCTATTAACTCACCCGACTTGCGGGGCCGGGGAGTGTGCCTATGGTCGGTTTTCAATTGCGGTCCCACATGTGTGTGCAAACGCAATATGACGCGCATTCCATTCGGAGAGCGGCGTGCACTGACCGTTTGGGGTGCGACGCGAACGCGACGGGCGTGCTGTATACTCCGTACATGTGTACCGCCGTTTTCTTGAGGCTTTGCTCCATGGTGCAATCCATGGATACAAAATTAGTATACTGTACTATTTAAAAGTCGAGGGCGGGGCTTTTCCCGCGCGGTAGGCGGGGCAGTTCCGCCTAGTCGGTTCGACAGAGACGCGAGAAGATGAGGGAGTAGGCTGCTGCAAGCGTAGGGCTGTGTGATTTGACAGCGAGTTACTTCTAGACAGGTGGGGCCCGGTGATTTGACTTGCCATTATCATTTTAATTGCGGCGCTACGACCGGCATGAGTCTCCCAATTCCTGACCACCTCCATACAGGTGCCTCTCCCGATGCTCCACCATGTAGAGGCTGGCTCTTGCTTGAGAGCCCACTCCTCCACTTTTTCCTTGCCTCTTTCCCCCACATATGCAAAAATGCCATGTAAATCGGGCTTATAACCCACAATTGTACTTGATCCTACAGGTGCTAAGCCTGCCACATAGGCATAAAATCTGATGTGGCAAGTTAATTAAGAAGAGATAGACTAGTTTGGTGACCCCAAGAAGAAACGGTGATAAGCGCGTGTACCTAGATGAAGCAAACTTAGCAACAAAAAACTAAGCACCTACGCATTGGGGAATTGAGTTGCTAAGCCATTTAATGCCCATAGCACGTCATCTAAGCACCATTTCATTGGAAGAGGTCACTCCTTGGCAAATACAATAAATACAACGAAGAAAGAGATAGAGAGAAGTAAACGAAAAATACTCTTATAGCCAACCTTATAGCTAACCTTGTTGTATGAGTGACTAAGTGATGACTATGTATGACATGCCAACATCAGATAGCCTAACGCACCATGTTAAATCTCCAAGGGCGCGACCGCGCGAGCGAGGCAACGGTCGTGGTGCGCGACCATTATACGGGCTGCTGGCAGCCCTTGGATCTGAGATCGAAAGGTCGCATGCTAAGTTGCTGAAAATTTGCAGAATAACCCTCCAGGATAGGATATTCACCCATTGGTCACGCCATGCCCGTATCATGGGAGAATGAAAAGCTTCGTATCACCTGTAATTTTCCTGATGCTTGACATGACATCGAAAGCCATTTAATTGGGTGTCGAGTAGACATGACATCTAATTGGGCCCCCATATACTGTGCATGAATCCATTTATCCACCATGCAAGCCACTACCCTGCCATTCGCACGCGACCCCCACTCGACATTTTTACAATCGATAAACCGCTCATAGTTGTCCCGTCCTTTCACATTACGGCAGTTCCACTAATCCTAACCCTCCTCCCAAATCCATGGCGTCCCAAATCTCCATGATCGGCGGTTAGTACAAGGTTAGAGCCATCACCAGCGATGAGTTCGACGTCATCTACACCCGTTCTTCCACAATGGTGAAAGAATGCCTTGCTCGCTTCAAACGCATGTTCGAAAACTCAAATGATGAGTGGGTCGCTGGGCTAGATGTTGAGTACACCACAGTCCTGGGAAGCGAGAAGAAACTAAAGGGGGCAGAGAAGAAGAAGCCCGCCATGATCCAGGTTTGCGTGCATGACTTGTGCTTGGTCTACCACATATGCCATGCCGACGTTGAGTGCGAAGAATTTAAGAAGTTCCTCATGGGCGGCCGAGTCAAATTCGTTACTGTAGACTTTAGGAACGAGAAGGAAATCCTGGGTCGGATAGGCCTTGTTGTAGGCCAGCCCTTCGATCTCCAGAAGGCAGGCCTGGCGTCCTCCCTTGATCAGCCTTCAATGCTGACCCTGGCAGGAGCCATGGTTCATCCTTCGTACGGTAAACTAGAGAAACCTCCGTACACGTTTCATCGTCATGCATGGCAGTGGAATGTACTAGATATAAACTACATCCACTACGCTGCAATGGATGGCTACCTTTGTTTCAATATCTACAAGGGTTGGATGAAGAGCAAGAGCCAAGTGTGCGGTTCAAGCAAAGAAGTATCGGCCAAGAGGAAGAGGGACAAGGACGAAGTCGAGGACGTGGACGAGGAATCCGAGTAAGGTGGCAGTGTCGTTGCTCATGGTGGTTCTAATGCAGTGTCTACCGGATTAGTTGCTTAGTTTAATTTCTAGTGTGCTTAGTTTTATTTCAGGGGTGTGTGCTGAGCCTCCAGCAGAACTATGTTATGTTTCTTCTCGTTATATTTCGTACATTTCATATTTTAGTTGGTATAGTACTACCACTCGTTTCTTGACATTATATACATACAATATATATGGCCAACATCATATAGCCAGCAGTTTAGTTGTCAAAGAATTTCAGGGTGCTTAGTTTTTTCAAAGAATTCCAGGGTGCTTAGTTTTATTTGAGGGGTGTCTTGTGCTGGACACCATTAACTTATCATTGTGAGAATCAGCTTATTTTTGTCATTTAACATGGTCAACGGGTTTGACGTGAAAATAACAATGTCTAATGGCATTTCTGAGCAAACATCTAATTTAACGATGACATTTTTTAGATATCTAATTGCATTTTTGACCAGGCATCTCACGGATCGATGGCATTTTTTGAGTAGTTGTAACTTCTAATGGCAAAACTGAGTAGTGATACACAACTAGTGGCATAAATAATAAGAACCCAAGAATTAAATAGGTATGCTAATTTCTTTATTTACTTATTTCTTTATACCTTTGTGTGCGAAACAATATACGCTGCCTCCCCCCAGATTTTCTTTACAGAGGCAACATAGAACTATATAAGTGCCCTGTTAAATTTTGGAATTATTTCGGGTTCGTTTGGCCTTTTTTATACATTAATTGAGTTTCTGGTCATTTAATGTGCATAATTCAAATTTGAACTACAAGCACATGTTCTCGTGCACCAAAGTTGACTGAAAATTCACATGTGTGTCCTCGGGTGAATTTCTAGGTCCCATGCAAGAAATGGGAATGAAATTCAAACATCTGGGCATCGTGGTTCGGCCGAGAACATTGAGAAGCTTGGTTTTAAAATTCTTGTAAACCCAAAACACGCCTGGAAATCATGAAACTTGGCATGGTGTCATGTCATGGTACTACCATGATGTGGTAAAAAAATTGCAGAATAGGAACGAGTTTTGGTATAAGCTTTTTGCAAACGGGAGCTTCTCTCAAGAAGGCTCGTGGTTCTGAGAGGGAACGTGTCACCTTTGTGTGCATAATTCAAATTTTAAATACAAGCACATGCTCCAGTGCACCAAAGCTGATTGAAAAATCACATGTGTGTCCTCGGGTAAATTTCTAGGTCCCATGCCAGAAATGGGAATGAAATTCAAACATCTAGGCGTCATGGCTCGGCTTAAACTTGGTTTTTTAATTCCTGTAAATCCGAAACACGCATGAAAATCATTAAACTTGGCTTGGTGTCATGACATGGCACCAACATGCTGTGGTAATTTTGCTGTCCGATTTGCGAAGGCGCACACATTAACAATCAACAAAGTCATTTTGGAACAAGTGTTGTCACGTTACAATCGGAAACACAAGTATTATTGAAACTGTGGGCGTTCTATTTACCATTTACGTGCCGCCACGCGTCCCCTTTTTTATTAGCTTGGAGGCGCCGTGGAGGGTAGATATTTGAGTACGGGAGGTGTGCGATCAGACCCCTGCGCGTGCTTATTGGGAGGAGAGCCCTTTGATCTCCATCTGTCGTCCACCTCTCTCCGAAGGTCTCCATTAATGGCGCCCGAGCCTCTGTTTAATGGCATGGCAATGTCTCACTTGACTGAGATTTAAGAGAGAAAAAAGAAAATCTGAAAAGAATATTTTGCACGGATCTTGATGTAAGATCCGACGGACCTATATAGCATCTACTACGACTTATAGCAAGACTGATGAATATATATATAAGGACGACGAGAGTGGATAATAGTTGTCTTACATAATTAGGAAGATAATTAAAAAAGCCACATGCGGCTACGCCCGAAATACACAAGGGAAAAAGAAGAAGGAAGACGCATACAACGATCTGGCTCGCTGATCTCTACTTTCTTTATGCGTTGCAGGTCGCGGAGACTAGTTCTCGCGGCGGGCGATGATCTCTTTCATCAGTTTCATGTCCTTAATACGCTGCTTGGCAGCATCCACAGATTCCTCCACCAGCCTGTTGCGCTCGATGCAGAGCATGGCATTCTCGTCCATAAGTTTCTTGACGATGACGCCCATCCTCTACAACAAGGCAGCGGTCTCCTCCGCCTGCTTCGCCTTTCCGGCAATCTTCGCTCTTAGCAGGTCGCGCTCGCCCCGGAGCTTCGCATTGCCCTCCCCTAGTTGCCGGATGATGCCGGTAGCCTCGTCCTGCAACCTCGGCCAGCCAGAGATCTGATCCATCTGGCTATGGACCATCGCAAGCATGCGCCTGTAAGAGTCCTCGCCTGCCCGCGAGAAATTTCCCAGGCCGCCGCGGCGCGGCGGGACCTCCGTGCTGCTTCGGCGGCATGGCGGGACATCTCTGCTGCTTCCGCGGCGTGGTCGGACCAGTCTGCTACATCGACGGGGTGGCGGGACCTCCGTGCTGCTTCGGCGGCGCTGCGGGACCTCTGTGCTGCTACTGCTGCGCGGCTGGACATGTCGGCTGCTTTCGTGGCGAGGCGGGACATCTCTCGTGCTTCCTCTTCCATGCTCATCTCTCCCTGGTGGAAATCTCTCGACCCAGAACTCATGCTAGCCATGGCTTGATTGACTTGATTGCTTTTTGTGGATGAGGAGTTGAGGAGGAATGTGCAGTCATCTTAGCATAGTAGTATTTATAACCGAGTACTACTAGTATGCTCCTAAGTGGGAAACCGTTTAGGTTGTGATCGGTGTGAACAGGTTTGCAATTAAATATAGCATGGTAGTAGTAGTAATTTGGAATGTGACGAGACGCGCTCAAAATTTATTGACGGTTCTAGTTTCGAAGTGCGACACTATTCCCGGATGGCATAACGTCGGCACGTTTTCTCGGCCGTGGTGTAGCATATGCCATGGTACTAGTTCTTTTTCTACTGATGTGTACGTGCAAAAACTGGCACCGTCGGATACATATCTTACGCTTGGCGTTCGACAGGAATAGCCTCGTAGCGAGCTATAGACTAGTCTTTTTTTCAGACGCATTACACCTATCTCTCGGGACTTCTCGCACGCACCATCACTGCTCCCTAGGTCGATGCCACCAACATACACTTGTACTCTGAGAAGAGGTGCACGCACACACTCGTCCTCTCTCACACACGCATCTGTAGCTACGTATTGTAGTGTTCTCAACCATCCGATTGGCTCTATCATAGGTTTCACGTTGCTCCTTGGCCTTGAGATTGAGAAGTTTAAAACGCGGAGGCTAAGATGGAGGCGCGAGGTTTTGGTTAATGTGTGGGCCGCACACGGCACCAACACGACACGAGCTTCGTCTGCCTGGTGCGCATGCAGTCGGGTAAGTTGTCCAAGTATATACACAACCAGGCCCTCGTTGGTATCCGCGCCTTGACTTTGGCTGGTCATAGTATAGAGTAGCATAGACTAGTTACTAATATATGTTACTAGTACCTTCATAGTGGGTAGTGTCATATAGTATATGCATAATTTGGCGACGAGCGCTCTCTATATGTACCACCTTTTTTCTTTAATTATATCTTGTTAGTTTTGCTCGATGGCGCAATCCATCGATACTACTACTGTACAAATGTATACATTTTTTAAAAGGCTCGAGGGCGGGGCAGTCTAGCTTGGTCCTTTTCACGAGAGGCGAGGGCCTTTGTGATTTGACGGCGCATTACTGCTGGAAGGCAGGGCCTTGTGATTTGACTGCTCGTATAAATGTGCCGACGACCTGAGGAGGAGCAAAGAACCGTGCGGTATACTCAATTTTCCAGTGGAGTACGACGGAGGAGCACGAAACACGGCAGCCCAGTGCCATATCCTCTACTCTCTAATCTTATTATATATTACTAGCAAGAGGCATTGTTCTATTGGTGATAAAGAATGATCTAGTTTGCTAGTCATCCCATTTTTAGCATTGTTCTATTCATGCCTCGCAGAGAAGGTGACACGTGCGGCGAAACACCTGAAGCAAAACAAGAAACATAGGAGCAGAAGAAGAAGGAGGATTATCACCCCCAAAAAAAAAGACGCACACACAAGTCTGGGGCGCTGCTCTCACTACATGAAGGGTTGCTGGCCGCGGAGTCATAACTGCTTCTTCATCACCTCCACGACCTCCATCTCCTTGCGTGTCTCCTCGGCCATCTTCATCATTGTGTCCATGATGCGGGATTTCTCGACGCGAGCCTTCATCAGTTGTTCCACGGCCGCATTACGTACCTTCACAGCAGCCGGGTGCTCGATGCGGAGCTTCACCAACTCCGCCTTCTGTTCCATGACGAGGTCCTGCAACATCTTCATCGAGGAACTACAATTCTCATGCAGCTTCTTCCAGCCGGCGTTCTCCTCCTTCAGCAGGTCGATCTCGTGGCAGAGCTTCGCCTTGTCCTCCTGAAGTTGCAGGATTTCGCCGGTCGCTTTCTTCTCAGAGGCAATGCTCTTCTTCAGCAACATCACCAAGCCGGCGGTCAACACCCCCTGCTCATTGAGCTCAGCGGGCATGTCGTCGAGGCTCTCCTTCAGCAGCTCCACCAAGCCGTGGATGAACTCCTTCTGCTCATTGAGGTGCTTATTGAGCAGATCGGGCATGCCGTCGAGGGATAACGACTCCAGCTCCGCGAGCTCGGCATGTTCGCCTCCACGTCTATGGCGCTCCTGGGAGCCATCGCCTGCCCGTGAGAGATCTTTCGAGGTCTCTGCGTGGCGGCGAGCCCTCTCTTTTTTTTCCGCAGCCTTGGTTGCCGCTCCCTTGTTACGAGTAGTTCTGGACCTAGAGCTCTGCACACCGGCCATGGCAAGGACGGACGAAGAAGGAGGACTTATGAGGAGGAAGGTAGAGTAATTTTCGGTTAGGTAGTTCCCCTTTTTATAACGGAATTACTAGCACTAGTACTAAAACCTGCATAGTTGGAACACGTTCAGGTTTGGTACGTACTGGTAGGTGTGAGCAGGCTTGCACTTAATTGTAGCACTAGTACTTTCGAATTTGATGGGAACAAGGTAAAGATTAATTGATGGTTTTTGTTTTTGAGGCCCGAAACGGCTCCAGATGAGTTTAGTGGAACATAAATTTCAAGTAGACTACACTACTCAGATGCGTAAATATTATGTTACTGTCAAAAATTGGCACAAAATATGAAGGAGACCAATGGAAGTACTACTAGCAACCCATGATTTAACTACTCGCATGCGCGCAGTGGAGTAGTAATGTCTTTCTTCTACCCTCACATCCACTCAATTTGCATGCGCTGTATTAATAGACCATCAATGAAGTGAAGGACTTTACACGCGTCAAATTATCACATGGGGGTGGATCTTGGTACAAAATTGCGTCTGCCCGTGTACCCGCGTGTGCGTGGCGTGCGTGCACATCTTCGCTTCGTGCATGTACCGCCAGTGCGGCTCAGGGAGGACCACTACTAGGGAAAAGCCTAGCAGCAGCGCGGGTTTTAGGTACATTAGTAGCGCGGGGACCGGCGCTACTAATAAGGCGCTACAGCTAACACTTAGCAGCAGCGCGTGGGCGCCCACGCTGCTGGTATACAAGTGTAGCAGCAGCATGCTTCGTGCAAGCTCGCTACTGCTAATAGCTCTAGCGTGCTTGGGCTGGACACACTACTGCTACTGTCACGCTGCTGCTAACTTTCTCCACTCGCTACTGCTAATTTTAGTAGTTTTTGTTTTTTTTTCGTCATATTTTTTTTGTATTTGAACAGGCTTTATACTAGAATCTTTAGCAGATACAAATGTCATCATGATACACATACAAATGGCTGCGAGGTCACAAATGTAATCATAGCATATACATACAAATAGTCTCATCGTAATCATCATCCAACACAAAGTGGTATCTCGTCATCATCTCGAGAATAGTGATACAAGTCTCGATTACTTGCAACTACATCGTCATCCATCTAAACAATGATATATGCGAGAAGAGCTATCACTTTGAGTGAGAGCGGAACTATGCAGTACATGAGTTCGTATCCCTCTCTCGCATTAGCGTGAACCTAAACGAACTACTGCCTGTCGCTCGGAAATCGGAAACCGGTACACTTGGGCCTGACACTCCAGCCACTCGTCATATATATACTCCTGGCGTAGCACTTCTTCGCCATCGATGATCTATGCACCTGCATGGTCACATGAGTCGATGATATGCGACATATATAGTTGAGCAACAGAAAGAGACAGACTTGGCAAAAATAGAAGCAACATATCATAAGCATAAATAACAAAGTTGATCGTACCCAAAATGCCCTAACTAGAGTGATCGTCGCTAGTCGAGGAGGACGGTTTAGTTACATCACAAATAAAGTTTCGTCATGCATAACTCAAAGTTTTGTCATACAGAAAGTATGGACTAAATGAACACATTATCATATATCGACAATCACTCCAACATGTCGTGCCATCCATCCATGTCAGGGAGATAGTCCTCGAGCCTAGTGAAAGGCTTCAGGTCGAGACGCTGAGAGGCTACCCATATTCGGACGTCTTCCCGCGACATTTTTCCTTCTTCGTAGAACATCCATGTTTTTCCGACGACCTCCTTCATGATGATTTGGGCAAGTTCGCACTGGATGTGATAGAACTCAGTTCTAAGTCGATGATCCTCGATATCTCCTACGTTCTTTGCCCATTGCAGAATATGGGCAACGCCGGATTTAGCTGACATGCGAAGGTTCTGGTGATCACGTCTGTACTCCAGCATGTGGTGTAGGACAAAGAATCCATCATTAAGAGAACCACTCGGTTGTTGGATGCAGCAGAAGTCGGTCTTATGGCCGAAGGCGGGCCTGCCGTCCCTTCTCTTCTTGTCCTTGGCCTCTCCACCCCGTGCGCCGTATTGATAGATAGCACTGTCGAGAACATCCTTGATGTGGGTGTAATCCTTTTTGTTAATGTTCTTCGACGAGTCCAAGTAAAGAGCCTGGGAGTATCGGGGGTAGAGGATGATGAGGACGGCGCGCCCGCCGCTGCGCAAAATAAGTGCACCTCAAATTAATGATTGAAATCGAAGGAAGGATATCTGCGCAGATGACTTACATGGGATGATACGGCACGAGAATCGCCTCCTTGTCCTTATTGGCGAGCATGAAATTGACTATGTAGTCCCTCGCGTATTCACGGTGCTTTGCGCAGACTCCCAAGAAGTTCTCGTGCATGAAGTATGGGTCAGCAACACAGATATGAGGTATCTGCTCAACCCCGATGATGTAGTTCATGTGTAAGGCATAAAGGCGGACAAACGTAAAATCCAGCTTCTTCACGTGAAACATGTCGAATATGTAATCGAATCGAAGGAAGAATTTATCCGCGGGGAAGAAGTCGACGTACGACAATTGCCACGGAACGTTGACCACATAGAGTGGGTATCCTGGATCTTTCGAGGCGATGAGGCCTTTCTCTATCCGCGGCACATCGTCATGAAGACTCCTTAGATCGCCGAATCTGGCCTTTAGTGCTGCTACAGGTAGGATTGGTTAACCGGGGATATGCAATTTATCCGCACCGGTGATATCTATACGGTCTTGAACCTGAGGCTGCTGAGGCGGCTGGATCATAGAATTAGCTTTCTTGCCTTTCCTCGCTCTCTTCCTAGGCTACTTTGCCGGAAGGTCGTCTATAATACGTTGAGCCTCCGGAGGCGGCAATTCAGGCACCGACTCATGATGCTCAAACCCTGAGTAGGCGCCAGTATAGACATACTGTTGAGTGCCATCGTCATCCTCATCCTCATCCATGGCGACGTCATCAGCGACTAATGGAGCCTCTTCCTTACCCCGTCCGCTATCACCCAACCCGACACCCGACGCTAATTGGGTAGGTGGGGTGTTGATGTTCATACCTTGCTGAGGCTGCGTGCTCGTGGGTGTGCTCCCGGCCGCCTCCAGACGAAGCAGACTCTTTGGCCACAACAGGACCCACCCATTGCAACAATCACCAAGCCGCCGCGGGGTCTCGTCGTCATCCCCCCTAGTACCAGAGGAGGCAAATTCTCGTGGCCCGGTTTGACACTGGCCATGGAAACCTTGAAGGCGTTCGGGGGGATCGGCCGGATGTGGAACAATGGTTCCTTCGGCTTCATTATTGTCGCCTTCCCCACGTCCACCTTCTGGTCACCGATGGGGTACAATATGGTGCACGGGGTTTCGTCGGCCTGCAAAGAAAAGTCTGCGATGTGAGACATCCGAAAGGCAACAAAAATGGGAGATTATACATTTATTGAAGGGACCGGTGTGATAGATACCGTGAGGGCGTCGAGCTCAGCCAAAGACGAAGCACCGCCGAGCACGTCCGGTGCGGGAGCAGGTGCGGGAGCCGGTGCAGGAGCATGTGCAGGTGCAGGTGCTAGTGCAACGCTAGTCGAGCTGCACCCCAAGAAGTCAGCAAGGGGAAAGTCCGCTGCATTTTTTTCTGGATTTTTCCTTGTCCAATTGAAAACAGCCGAAACCAAGGAAGTGAACATATCTACAACCATCTGTTTTACGGCAGCTACTGCTGTTGCGACTATCTGAGATGATTTCTTCTCAACCGCAATCTCAACCTTCTTGTCGATGTTTTCTTCGGTTAACCTCCGTCTTTCCTTTCTCTCCTCCTTGGTCTCACTGTAGTACTTCTTCCACGTGGCGCCGTCTCCGACACCGTGCACACGTCCATACGATGGCCGAGTATCCACCGGGAGACGTTTCAATATGTTCAACGCCCGGTTGAATGGAGTGTCCCACTTGGGCCTCGCCAACGCCTCAGATGGCGAGTCCCTTTCGGCCGCAATCCTGTGCTGCTCTCTCTGCAAAAGGCACAAGGATCGTTTACAAATATGACTAACGTGCAGTCGAATTGATAAAAAACTAAAATTACCAGCAGTCTGATGAACTCCGCCGTGGCTGCGTTCGTCTCGAAAACCTTCTTCACTAGGTCCCAACGGTGCCGGGCCCTGAGGACGTCACGCTCCTGCGGGACGGTGAACTCCGCCAAGGGGTCTGGGATGCCCAGACTCGCGGCTTGCGCGTCCTCCTTGGCCCATTTGGACCTCTTCCCGCCGTAACCATGGCTTCTGAGGTGGTGCCTCCCAATGTTCGTCTGTTGAAGCCCCTTCATGTACTTAGACTTTTTTTGGCATCTTCGGCCTCGCAAGCCGCCTTGAATATTTGAAACTGCTCTTCCATGATTGTCAGATTATCCTTTACAATCTCGGAGTAGGGTTCCTTCTTGTCGATGATCCTTGCTTTCACCCTTGTTTTCCAGGCGGCCAACGTGTCGCTAAACTTGGTCATGGCGTGTTTGTTTATCTTCTTCATTGCCGGGTCCTTGTCTCGATCTTTATAATCCTTTTCATTCCGGCCCGGGAACAAGAATATCTGGTGAAGCTTCTTTAGGAGGGAGGTTCTCATATTATCTATCTTCTGTAGTTTCTCATTGTTGATGGTGGCGGTTGTCCGTACGATGCAGGCTATTTGATTGCTGTAGCACACACACCTGGTCTAGTAGTCCTGAGCTTGTTAGGAAGTCGTTGCCTCTTTGGTTTCGGTTCCTGGGGCGCTTTTGGCTCAAAATTGCCGTCGTCCACCTCCGTGACCACTAGTCTAGTAGTCCTGAGCTTGTTAGTAAGTCGTTGCCTCTTTCCTTTCGGTTCTACAGCGGCTCCGCTAGTCTCAGCGCCGGTCTCAGTCTGAGTGCTGGTGTCGATGCCGGTCTCAGTCTCAGCGCCGGTCTCAGTCTCATCGCCGGTCTCAGTCTCGTCGGCAAGGCTCAAAAATTCGTCTGCCGCCCGGTAGACGTCGTCGCAATCACCAGAACCCTGTCCTTCATCGTTGCTAGCCATGTTTCCTACGATTAAATCTAGTCAATTAATTCTAGACCTAATAAAATGAATAATGACATAAAAAAGACCTATTGTTTTGCAGGAACGTTGACTCCTTCCCGGTGCGGCAAATCCCGGGCACTCGATATGTCCTAGTTTGTGGCACAAGTCATGCCGAAATTGACGGAAAATTAAGGCATGACCTTTGCTAAAAAGTGGACAAATCGAGAACCTAAATTTTGCCGGAACGGAAATGAGTCAACATTCCGGCGAAACATAGGCCACTCGGCTTCATTCCCTGGAAACAACAAAAGGCCACTTGGGCACAATTGAACCACTTCAATGTCGATTATGATCAATGAGCAAACACAATTGAGGATTTTTCATATATCATGACCACTTCAAATTTGCATCTCCTAGTTTTTGACACTTCAAGAAAATCTTCACAAATCTCATGCTCTCTGAAACTCAATTCAAAAACCAAATATGGATGGAGGCAGATGTGGCGAGGGAGGCAGGGGCGTCTCTGTCAAAGCAGTAGTTAAGCATATACAATTTTTTCCTACGGCGAGGGAGGCAGATGTGGCGAGGGAGGCAGGGGCGTCTGTGTCAAAGCCCTATCTAAATTCTTTTCCTAACTAAATTAACCTTACTAAATTCTTTTCCTAACTAAATTAACCTAAATAATTTAGAGAGAGATTGAGAGGAGGGGTGGGGACTTATAGAGGATGGCTCCGGTGGTGGCGCGGGAGGCAGTGGTGGCGAGGGAGGCAGGGGTGTCTCCGGTGACGGCGAGGGAGGCAGTTGTGGCGAGGGAGGATCCGGTGGCGTCGACTGCGGCTCCGGTGGCGTTGATGAGGCCGCGCGGCTCCGGTGGCGTTGGAGCGGGCTCCGGTGGCGTCGACGGCACGCGGCTCTGGTGGCTCCGGGGGCGTCAACGTCGGCAAGAGACGGCGGCGAAGAGGGGCGACGGCGAATCGGGCAGACGGCAGGGGGGTGGGTTGAGGGATTTGGGGGAGAAGTGGTGGCCGGGGGGAACGGTTTTTTGGTTAAGTCAAACTTAGCGGTAGAGCTTTTCACCAAACGCTCTATAGCTAAGTTAGCTATAGCGATTTTCACAAAACGCGCTACTACTATAGCTATGTAATTTCCTTCATATTTCTTATTTCCTTTTCTGTTTCTACAGCGGGGGTCTAGGAAACGCGTTGTAGGTACGTTAGCTATAGCGCCTCTTACGAACAAACGCCACTGCTACGCCTTTCTCCTTTTGTCGCTTTTTCATTTATTTTGCTCTACATTTTATTTTTTCCTTTCTCCTTTTTACATTTCTTTCTTTTTCATTTAATTTTCCATTTATTTTTTCATTTTATTTTATTTCCATTAGCAGTAGCGCTCTCCGCGCGAAACACGCAGCTACTTATGTCCCAGCGGTAGCGCGCTTCTCTCAAGACCGCTACTGCTATGCGTAGCCTATCGTTTTAGCAATGGGAATATTAGTGGTAGCGCTTTTTCATGTGCACGCGCTACTGCTACTGTTGTATCTGTAGCGCGGTTTTCGCACGCGCGCTACTGCTATTTAGCACTAGCGCCCATGTTTGACACGTGCTACTGCTAAATTTATGTGTATAAGGTTTTGCCTAGTAGTGGACGAGTACATTCTTCTGGAACCAGCAGCACGTCACTGTGATCAATCCACGCAAGGATGTCGGAACAACGCCTCCACATGTGCCACGTGGCTTCATGAACTGTAAGAGAGACACTGTGTAGCGGGCCATTGTGTTTTGCACATACTCGAAGTACTAGTAAGGCACACGTGCATTGCACGCGTCAGATTTTGCAACCAAATTATGAATAAATACCACACTATAGCATGTAAGCTCTGAGTCATATATGCCTGATGTAGACCTTCGTTTAATTCTTATAGTTCATCTCATTCAAAATCAATTAGTTTTTATAAAAAAACTAGGGCCTCTTTGATTCGTAGGATTTCCAAAACGCGGGAATAGGAAGAACATGGGATTAGAGTGGAATGTCGTCTTGAATCCTACAGGATGGTACGAGTGTTTGATTGTGCATAGAGAAAAATCAGAATTCTTTTAAAGAGTTTTGAGTGGATGGGATGTTTCCTATGAAATCTAGTGCAAATGAATCATATGGAAAAATTCCTATGGTTTACAATCCTACGAATCAAACAACCAAGATAGGAAAAATTTAAGGATTGGAATCCTCCAAAATTCCTTTGAGAATCCTTTGATTCATGGAATTGTGCGTTGTAAAGCATAAAGTAAAAACAAATAATGGCGATTCAACTAGAAAAAAGTTTGGGCAGTTATGATACGGAAGATTCTAGAACAAAGGAGAACCACTGTTGTTTTGAGATTTGTGCATTATACTTAAGTTCAACCATGGAGTCTTCTAGATTGTACATGTGGCAAAATCCGGTGGGGGCTAGAAGATGGTACGAGGGGCCGAGTGGAGGGAGACTATGAAGGAGTGCACAACTGCGAGATCGATATTTAGAGAGAGGGGGCGAGAACGTGCGCTGTTGCGCGCAGTGGCGGAGCCATGAAAAATGTCCCATGAGCTAGGGGGCCAAGCATTGCTAATCCTTTACGAGGAGGGCCAATTCATCAAATTAAACCATTTTTACCAGCAATTGTCTAATGATCACATTCATATTAGGCTCGATATATAGTGATGTTAGGGGGGCAGGGCCCTTGCTGCCCCCTGTCTTTGCCATTGTGCGCGCATCTGAGAGATGAAGCGGAAGGCATGGATGATGAGAGGGGGGCGTTGGATATATAATTAATGTGGGTGTATTAGCTATATATGTAATCCTATAGAGAGAGGTATAGATTGATCGATATGGACGTGGGAAAGAGGGTGAGACGTCACTAGATATATAGATTGATCGGTTTATGTGGAAAACTATGAAAGA
Source organism: Triticum aestivum (assembly GCF_018294505.1). Classification (NCBI taxonomy): domain Eukaryota; kingdom Viridiplantae; phylum Streptophyta; class Magnoliopsida; order Poales; family Poaceae; genus Triticum; species Triticum aestivum. The sequence continues at coordinate 495,346,557 of NC_057805.1, read as the reverse complement.
CCTAGCTATATACACACACACATAGAGGAACATCGATCGTTGCGCATGCATGTGAGAGATAAAGAATGCCCGATATGATGGAGAGGGGGATGTGTGTGTGTGTGCCTTCATGGGAGACCGACCTGAAGAAAAAGAGTGCATGTGTGCGATGGATAATGTCGACTGGTAGTGTGTGTGCATGCATGCACGAGAGAAAGTTAGTGGTACAATTATAAAGAGAAGGCCAATGTGTGGGTGTAAAAGACTAGGTGAGGTCATAATCAATGTAAAGTTGAATTCAAATATTTGAATACGAGATCATGATGTTTGAAACCCATGCATGCATGAATATAACGAAGATATGTGCGGTGTGGTTTGGAAACGAGCATGTTGTAATGTATACACATTGAACAAGGTCAGACTGGTTTGAATTTGAGATACCGATGGGAGACATCGTTTGGCCACATTACATCCGTGCATGGACACACTATTCTAATTGGAGATGATGGGTGGCTTTCGCATCACTTATCTATATCTATACCCCTATATATATTATATTATATTTTTTAGAGAAAACTATGTTTTTGGTCCCTCAAGTTCCCACAAAGAATAGACTTGGTCCCTCAAGATTTTTTGGTATACATTTGGTCCCTCAAGTCTCAAAACCGGATAAGTTTGGTCCGAAACCAGATTTTGAGCACGTTGACCGGTTTTGACCGCCACAAAACCGCCTGATGAACAGTAATTTAAAAAGAAACTTCAAAACAATCTGAAATTTTTTGGGGTCGAATATGCTTACATGCGCAAGATGGGAACAAACTTTCGGGCTCTTTCAGCACTCGAGGAGCTCGTGGCAAAAAAACAAAAATATCTGCTTGATGAATAATAAATTAAAAAAATCAAAACAAAATCAAAAATTCTGAAATTTTTTGTGGTCCAATATGCTTACGTGTGCAAGGTGCGACCAAAATTTTGTCATGAAATGACATCGGACGGGCTCTAGTAAAATTTTGTCATTTTTTTGAAGTTTTTTTTTAAATATAGTATTCATCGAGCGGTTTTGTGGCGGTCAAACCCGGTCAACGTGCTCAAAATCTGGTTTAGGACCAAACTTATCCGGTTTTGAGAATTGAGGGACCAAATGTATATCAAAAAATCTTGAGGGACCAAGTCTATACTTTATGGGAACTTGAGGGACCAAAAACATACTTTACTCTATTTTTTATATAGTGTGCGGATAAATTTAACATTGAAAGATGGTCGTTGGATGAGGCCAATCCGATGGTGCAGAGCTGGCAAATTTGAGAACTACTGGCCGTTGGATATCATCTAGATTCCACCTGATTTTGCCACATGTACAATCTAGAAGACTCTATGGTTGAACTTAAGCATAATGCACAAACCTCAAAACACAAACACTTCTTCTTTCTTCTAGAATCTTCCGTATCAGAATTGCCCAAATGTTTTTCTACATGATTTGTTTTTACTTTATGCCTTACAACGCACAATTCCATGAATCTTAAGATAGATTAGCTTTCTTATAAAAGCTAGATGATTTTGAATGAAATGAACTATAAGAATTAAACGAACATCTACATCATGCATATATGACTCAAAGCTTACATACTATAATGTGGTATTTATTCATAATTTGGTTGCCAAATCTCATGCGTGCAATGCACGTGTACCTTACTAGTCTAAATGGTGTCTGTGTGTGTGTTGTGCGTGTTAAACACATTGTACATAGTATATCATACTAGTCTAAATTGTGTTTTTTCTTTTGGGTACACGTTAAGCTTGTTCTCCCGAAATTTCAAGCCGTGCCTTGTTATGCCGAAATTTCAAGCTAGCGTCTCTGTCGATCGTGCTGCGAAACTCCTGCCTCTTCAACCAGCGCCTTGTTAGCCCGAAATATTTAAGATAAATCTTTGTCTCATTGTGCTCCGACAACTCCCTCCATCTCAACCCGCGCCTTGCTATTCCAAAATTACAACGCGCGTGAAAACTCCCACCTCCTGTGAAATCCCTACATGCGAAATGCCCGTGATACCCCTGAACCGAAAGAACCGCCTCAAATCAGTGGGGGTACTTTTGTAACTTACCCCACATTTCGGACAAGCGTGTCCCTAAGCCATGGTTCCCGCCTCCCATCCCATCCGCCCACCCATTCATACACCGAGGCCGGGAAACCTGCGAAGCTCCACACCCTCCTCCGTCCGCCACCCAGCCGGAGCCTCTTCCCTGACGACGTCGTCCACAGCAACACCTCGACATCCTTCATCCACCGCACCGGATGAGGATCCGTCGTCGATCTGGTCATCCCGCCGGTTCAGCCACCCCGTCCTCCACCTCCAAGGAGCTGCCCCGACGTTCCCCTCGTCTTTCATGCCACCTCCATTCCCACACCGTCGTCTTCACCTGCACCACCAGAAGAGCATCATCATCACCGTTTCCTCGGATGAAGCTGCGGCCTAATCGGCACCACCAAAGACGTTGTACACTAATCGCCGCATTTTCTTCTTGATTCGATCTCACGGTGCTGCCGGCGCTCGATCCCGAGCCGACACGGCGCGGCTCCATCCACGGCAGCGTCGCCGACCACTTCCTTCACGGCGTCACTCCCTCGGCGGCGACATCCACATCAGTAGGAGCTGCTCCTGCTTTAGCTCTCGCTCGCGCTGCTGCTCTGCTCTTGCTCTCGGTCCCCTGCCTGTTCTGCTCTTGCTCTTGCTCACGCTCGCACTGCTGCTCTCGCTCTTGCTTGCGATGCTGCTCCGATTTAGCTACACTTCAGTCGACTGAATCGACTTTTGGGTTAGTCGATTTTCAGGGGGTGGGGGGGGGGGGCTCGCCGGAGTTAAGGAAGAACCAGCCGTAGCGGGGAGGGGGGCTCGCCGGAGAGGTACCCCACTATCTATCTTAGGGTTCAGGGTGGGGGCGGTGGCGTGGGGAGTGTTTTCAGGGCACGGGGGGCCTAGAGGGATGGCCGGGGCGGCGGCGGACTGGCGGTGGGGAGTGTTTTCAGGGCGGGCGAGGCCGCGCACCACCGGCCGCGGGCGGCGGGGGGCGGCTGTTTGGCTGGTGGTGGCTGGCGGCTCAGGGGGTGGAGGTTGAAGATGAACTACAGGCCCTTGATTTCGTATCCAACGGCTGCAAAATCGTCTGACCAGAGATGAAAAAGTAAGTCGACTGACGTGTAGCCTCACCTCTAGTGCGTTTAGTTTCGACAGTAAAATTCAGTTTCGACAGCAAAATCCAGTTTCGACAGTTAAGTTCAGTTTCGACAGTTAAATTCAGTTTCGACAGTTAAGTTCAGAGATGAGTGGCTGATGTATACATCTAGCTCTTTGTGGTTATGTATTTTACGTCATCTATTGGAGATGCTATTAGAATTCCACTCAGGTTAACGTTGTCTCTCTTGTCCTGCTTCAGCCTCGGCATTGTACAACTCACCGGAGCTGCTCCAATGACGAAACCCTCCATCACAGCGGAGCAGTACCTCGGGCTCCATCTCCATACGCCTAAGATCTTCTTCCCCTCCTCTGATAGCCAAGTCAGCCGGAGCATCCTCACCGGCCAACCCAATCACGCTGAGATCGACATGGCTTCGCCAAAGAGGTTGTACACTTGTTGGATATCTTTTTTTTACTCTACATGTTATATATATTGTCCACTGAGCACATGGAGTAACGGGAAATACGATTATTTTATCCTACTATACGAGAAGCAGTGAGGTACCAGGCAACTTAGCTATCCGTGATGGACTCTCTTGAACGCCATCATTATTTATCTCTGCGCATTTGAGCTGTGCATTTGTCGATGCCCCTAGGAGTTGAGCTAGTAGGGCAGTGGCCTGGGTCCAAAGTAATAAAGTAGCACAAAAATATTTTTTTAGTGTAGGGTTTTCCTTGCTCAAGCCTACCTACTGGAATCGCCAGTGCTTGAAAGGAAAAGTGAATGAAAAACATAGGAATTGGAAAGTTTCGTATGGTACTACTTTTCATGAATTTGGTGCAAAGGAATGGAGCAAAGGAAAACTGTAGGATTTGTTCCTTTAGTGTCTCATTGAAAGAAAAACGGTAGGAATTTTAATTTCCACTTGTCCTACTTTTCAAATTGATATTCATGAAGCACAAGACTAAGAGATAGTAGCATAATAGCATGATAACCGTAGATTTTCTTGTGGTTTGACTTAATCTCACCATGCTTCTTTGCATCCTGTGATCTTCCAATTCTTATGAACCAAACACCCAGATTGGCAGAAATCCCTGTGTTTTTAAATTCTCTATTTTGCACGTGCATTCTTATCCTATTCCTGTCTATTTCCTATCCCTGCATTGTTAGAATCCTCAAATTCAAACAAGCCTTTACACAATTACTTCTATTAAAGATATGTGTCAAAGAAAACCTTGTGTGGTTTGTCCTGCTCCTGCGGTGCTGTGTTCCACCCTAGCTCAGCTGCTCCAACGAAGGAAGGGTTCACCACCGCAGGGATCCGCTCTCCAGACTGTCTTTCGCCGCCTCAGATCTTCTTCCCCGCCGCCGGCAGCCACGACAACTGCATTACCATCATCAACTGAGCAGATGACCTTGAGGACTACACGGGTCCGCAAGAGAGGTCGCACTCTTCCGTGTGTGCTTACGTTATGCATCGCTTAATATGATGACATGCTACTTTATCATCGTGTTCACCTATTAGACTCCGAGTCAGGTCCAAACTTATGCTGAAACTTGAGTTTTTAAATGGCTGTGGGGTACATATTGGGGCAGCAATCAGTACTATCTGTCTACTATCTGGTTAATCTCGGGTGTCTACTATGAGTTTCATGTTGGGTGCAAACAAACATTAAAGGAGCCATTATCTGTACTTTTTAACTAAAGTTATTATCTGCCTGCTATCATTGGTTTTGGGTCTATTCACAGTTTGCTACCATCACTCTAGATTTGTGCATGCACTCCTTACATAATCTCACTATGTTTTATTCCTATGCATGTCAGTTATTGTACACAATGGAACTGAACATGTAGAGCAAAAGAGACGAGCCTTGCGTGGCAATAAAATTTCATGCAGACGTCGCTCCATGGTGGGCGCAAAGGCAGCCCCCCTCCACCCATTTCGGATCGTAATCAAGAGGAATATTACTGTTCTGAGGGGGATTCAGAAGCAGAAGACCACTCCTATTTACCCCATGAGGTCTTCGCTCTAACTTGGCATGCTGATGTTGGTTATATCATGCATATGGTCCCTTGCATTGCTTACTTTATACATCAAATATGTCAACTGCTTTGTTTAGACATGCTTTGGGAGAATGCCATCTGTTTAGTTTATTCATCGTTTATGTGAATTATGCAATGCCATCTTGTTTAGCCAGGCATCATATATATGAATTTTGCAATACCATCCTGCTTAGCCAGTCATATTATATGTAAATTATATCAGGCCATCCTTTTTCTCGTTACGTATTACATTTGTCAACAATGTTAGTACATTCAACTACTCTTCGTGTGCATCAGCCATTTAACACGGTGATGGAAAATTCTGGAGTGAAAACAAGCTCTTCAGAGCAGACTATGCTATCTGACGAAGGGCATATCTCGCTGGTTACAGATAGCTCCTCAGAGGAGGATTCAGAGACAGATGACCAGTCCTATTCCACCCCCCCGAGGTGTATGCTCTAATTAACTTGGCAGGGTTATGTTGCTCATATCGTGCGTATGGTGTCTTGCATTGCGATGTCATTTGATTAGTTTAGACATGCTTTGTGTGAACGCCACCTGTTTAGTGGCTGTCAGTGTACAAAAGTAGGGGCTCTCCTTTTGACCCCTTTACTTGTGCACGGGCAGTTAGAGCCATGCGCCACGGCCGCACTTAGCAGGGCAGAGGAGGGAAGTCGGAGAAAAGCTGAAGCCCAAGACAAACAAAGCAACGCCAAGACCAGAAACACCAAAGAGCAAGAGGGCGAGGTGGACCCCCCGGCAAGGCCCTTGCCGGGGCGGCCTCCGCGGCCCCGGCAAGAGCCTTGCCAGGGCAACTTGCCCGACGCCAGCGGAGCGAGCCACCCTTGAGCCCAGGGGTTCCGGACGCCGTCAACAGCTAGAAAAAGGGCTCGGGAGGCACCTCCATGGTGGCATGAAGATCTTCGTCAAGATCATAAACATGTGAGATCAGATGAGGACCAGAACATGCCGACACTCGGCGGGATCCCGGCTGAGCGAATCCACAAGACCCCCGGCAAGCACCCTGCCGGGGATGACCGCAACGTCACGGCAAGACCCTTGCCGGGCCCCCGGCAAGGCCCTTGCCAAGGACATCAGTGGGGCCACCGCCAGGCCCGCATCGACTAAGACTCCGCCGCCGTTCACATGCAGCTGCCAGCCCAACCAGCTGGGCAGGCACCTGCGTGGCAACGGGCGGCCTCTACACCAACTCAGCAAGCACCTCCGTGGTGGCATGCAGATCTTCGTGAAGACCCTACCACCGCGCCACCTCAGCTGCCTGCCTGCCAACATGGCGCCACATGCATCACTGGCCTGGGCGCGTGTCGAAGCAAGGCGAGGCGGCGACGGACGGGACGGGCCTTGTTCCCGTCCCCGATAAAGCTAAGGGACACCTAAGCGGCGCATTAAATGCATCTTGTCCTGTGATACAGGCGATAAGCTCGCATCACTGTAGACCTTTCCACCTCCTGTGTGCCACTGTGGCAGCCCCTTTCGACTATAAAAGGAGGCCCGTGGCATACTGGAGAGGGATTCAGCTCTTTTGGGCAAGTTACACCCCGTATCTAGCTCAAGAACACAAGAACACTCAATACAACCACCAAAGCAGGACTAGGGTATTACGCATCCTCCCGGCCCGAACCTGGATAAACGATCCGTGTGCTTCCTGTTAGACGTACTCTTCTCACAACCCCGCGCCCCGCCAACCGTAGTAGGGATTCTTGTGATCCCATAGGTGTCGTTTCCTCGACATCTTTGGCGCGCCAGGGCGTAGTTGTGAGAATCTGGTTTAGCAGCCGGTTTAGTAGTTTCTCGTGGCCACGGCTTCTGGAGAAGAAGACAGCCAAAAGAACGGCACTGCCTGCAACAGCTCAAGCGGCCGCGTCGAGAGTGGCAGGATAGCCTTCCGCAATTGGCAACGCTCTCGATTCTGACTCGAGTCAGGCTTGACAGTTCGAGCGGCCGCGCTAAGGGTGGTAAGGTGGTTTGCCCAGCAGCAAGCACACCCGTTAGGCCATTGGGGATCCGTCCTCAAGACGCCGCCCTGGGTTTATGTGCCAACAAGCCTACCCTATTAACGTAGGGTGCACATACAAAGGAAAATCGAACATGAAAGTAACATGCATTGTATCAAAAGTACTATAGAGTTATATTACATAAATTGTTGCCACGGTTCTAACTAAAGATAGAAATTGGCCTGGTCATGAACCCGCAGCGGTGATGAGAAACGGGGTGCCTAATTCCGGCGCTGGCCCTCCACCCTCTGGATTTCGTCGATGCGGCTGACGATGGGCTTGATACTTTCCTTGAGCGCCACGATGTTCGCATCCTCGGGCAAGCTCTCCAGCGCAGCTTCGAAGTCGAGGTCAGGATTCCAGTGCGCCACCTTGGCGAGGACCTTGGTCATGGCACCCCGGCAAAGCCTCCGGGACTCATCGGCCAGGGAGGCCTCCCGGTTGGAGTGGAGCTGCTCCAGGGCCCCGTGGACACACTCAAAGAATAGGGTCAGCCTGGTGTTGGAGGTCGTGCTGCGATCCGGGGCGTACCTCACGTTTTGCATACCATGGTGGCCAGCTGCGTGGTGATCCTGCCGGCGACGTCCTTGAGGCGGCTGATCCAGCAATTCTCGCCATCCACAAAGTCCTTTTGGTTGGCGGCTTCGTTCTTCCGCTGCAGCTTCTCAGCTTCCAGATCCTTGGCCAGGGTCTCCTCCCGAGCCCTGGCCTCTGAGAGCATCCCCTCAAGGCCCTCCAGCTTTAGCTTCAGGTCTTTGATGGAGTTGTTGGCCTCGAAGAGCTCCCCAGCCCTGCTGACGGCCGCGCCCTGCGCCTCCGTCAGGGCGCTGTTGAGCGTGTCCTTCTCCTTGGAATGCTTCACGGCCTGGTCCTTCAGCTCGTCCCGCTCCACCTCCAGCTCCTTCACCCTGCCGGCGTGAACCAGAGCCTGGGCATCGAGCGCCTCTCTGTGCCTCTACTCCAGCTCTTGGGTCCGCTGCACGACGAGCTTCTCCACCTCCTCATCCTTGCCGCGGAGCCTTGCGGCAAGCTTCTCCTCATGCGCCGCAAGATCCTCCTCCTCGGAGTTCAACGTGGCCAGGTGCTGGGTCCAAGCGGCCGCGGCTGCGGCGGCCAAGCTCTTCGCTGTCTCCTGGGCCTTCTCGATGTCGGCCCGCTTCATGGTGAGCTCCACATCGTGCTTGGCCAGCTCACCCTGGGCGACCTTCAGCTCCTCACAAGCCTGGCAGAACCACATCTGCGTCTCGGTGACGCGCACCTTGAGGTCCGCCTCCGCCTTGTCCACCATTGCCATCCTAGAATTTGCCTTGTGCAGGCGGGCGTGGTGGAGCACCTGGAACTTCCGAAAATTGGCACCCAGGGCCTGGAGAAGCCGCTGCTCCTGAGAACCGTCGCCGCCGGTGCTCGGTTCGTCAACAACCTCGAGCCCGGCGGCGGCAAGCACCTCCTCATCAAACACTTCTCCCTCGACCGGCGCCTTGGAGCTCGACGCCCCTGGAAGGTGGACGAAAAGGTCGTCGCTCACCCTCAGATACTTGCCGGAGCCAGAGGCAGCGGAGGAGGAAGGCTGGTCATCAACCACCTCCTCCTCGACAGCGGCCTTGCCGGCCTCCCCGGCAAGCCCCTTGCCGGCCTCCTCGGCAGCAGCCTTGCCGGGCTCCCTGGCGGGCCCCTTGGCGGCGTCCTCAGCAGTGCCCTTGGCAGCCTCCTCGGCGGCAATCTTCTCGGCCTCCGCCTCGGCGGCCTTGGCCACATCCTCGATGATGGTGTCTATGTCCTCCTGGTCCACCGATGGGGGATCTGGATACCAAGAAGAGGATGAGGCGAAGCCAAGACGAAGATTCAGAAAGGACAGAAAAGGAATAGGGATGGAAGGCTAGTGACTTACCCGTGCCGGGCTGGGAAGCAGAGGTCCCCTCCCCGCCAACATTTGGCGCCGAGGCGAAGCCACCAGCGCCCTGGTTCTCCTCCTCCTCCTCCGTGTGCATGGGCTCGGTACTTGGCGCCCTTGCCGAGGACGCCCCTCGGGGCGGCATAGTCGATGGGGCGGCGTGTTGGTGGTAGCCCTCTATGGCTCCTCCTGCTGATGTCCTCCTCCTGCAACCACAGTAAGGTCAGCACCAAGAGATCGTGCCCCCAACAAACATCGACGAGGGGTGAGTGGTGAACTTACGCTGGGGGCTGTGCCGGGGGCTACTGTCCGGGCTGCTCAACACCACCAGCGGTGTGCCGGAAGTACCTGCCGGGGACTGTCCACTCGCCGAAGCCCTGGCCCTCTTCACCCTCTGGGCCAGTGTCTCCGTATCCCTGCAAAGTAGGAGAACAAATCAAGATAAGTGGCACGGTCTGAGGGGGTGGAGATGACAGAAAAGGGCAAGATACTTACTCGTCCTCCACCTCCTCCTCCATTGCCTTCCTCTTCCTCCTTGGGCTGAGGGACCCGAAATTGAAGACAACCCGCGCGTCGTCATCTGCGGGAGGAAGGGAAGCAGATGGGGTCCGTGGACGCTTCGGGGAAGCAGAGGCAGTTGCCTTCTTCTTCGCCGCCGCGGCCTTCACCAACTTCTTCGCCACCGGGGCCCTTGTCTGGCGCGCGGACCCCTCCTGGGCTTGCCGTGGTTGTATGGCCCTGCCAGGTCGGACCGGCTCGCTGGAGGTGGCCCGCCATAGGACTCGCCCTCTCCTTGCAACCGGAGGGTCGACAGCCTCGGCCTCCTCCTCCGACGATTCATCAACCACGTCTTCAATAAGTGGGGCCCCGGTGCCGGCGCTGCTGGCCTCCCCAGCAGATTCCGCCCACTGGGCAAGCTCCCTCTCTTCCACGGCTGCTGCGGCCTCGTCCTCCATGCCGCCGGCGCTGCCGGCCTCCTTGGAGAGCTCCGCCTCCACCGCCCTGGCGGCGATGTAGTCCAGCTTCGCCTGGGTGGTGTCCTGGATAAGCAGCGGCTCCTTGCGGACGTATATCTCCGCCAAGCCGTGAAAGAACTCCCGCACCTGCTCCTCCAACGGCGGGGCCCAATTTTGGACGGGACCGTGCGCATTGCAGTCCGGCATCATGGCGATGATGTCGGTCTGGCGCGAGTTGTTGCTCAGTGGGACCACCCCCACCGGCAACCCAAACAAGGGCCCCTTGACGACCTTGCCGGCCTTCACAGCCTTGCCGGACCTCTCAGCCCAGCCTGCGCGGTTCACGTCGAGCTGAAAGATCCACTGGCACAAGTGAGCGTGCCCTATCACTGTGAAGTTGTGATTGAGGCCGGGGCGAAGCCTAGTGATGTCAGCCGCGTTCTGGAAAAGGCAAGCCGGCCTCCCCTTGTTGTGCAGAGGGACGATTCGGCGGTGGAGGAAATCCGCCCCAATCATCTCCAGGGTAAGCCTGGCAACGGTGAGGCGGTGGATCCTGGTGGTGGCGATCTTGAGCTTGTCGTCCTGGGCGTCGATGTCACCCCAGTCGTTCCTGCGGACCGGCTGCGCCTGGCGGACCCAGCAGAACTCTTGTAGATCTTCCTCCTCAATCCAGCACCACCGGCCCCGCCATTCTTCCCACCTCTCCTTTTGGGCGCCCTCCGGGTACGTTCCTTTGGACCTCGGGATCCAGGCGACGCAGCCAGAGATGGCGCCCCCCTTCTGGATGCGAGGGTAAAAATAATGGCGGAAGAGCGCCATGTTGGAAAGAACTCCGGCGAAGCCCTCACAGAGGTGGCCGAACAGAGCCATGCACGCCACGGCGTTTGGAGTAAAATCCAGAAGGTGGAAGCCAAATGTGTGCATAATATCGTTGAAGAAATCGGAGAAAGGGGGGCAAAGGCCGCAAGAGAAGTAATCGACAAAGAACGGATACCGATTCGGGGCGGCCTCGGCGCAATTGGCGGGGATGACACGCGTGGCTGGATGCCCCGTCGTCTTTGCCCCCGTCTTGCACCCCCACAGGGGCCTGAAGCAGTCCTGGAGCTCGAACACATCAACCGTTGAGGGGAAGTAGGCCAGCTGCGTCCGCTGCGCCGCCAACGCACTATCCGGCGGCTCCGTCGCTCTAGCGTCCTTGGCCACTCCCTTGGCCTTGGTGGATTTGGGGGCCATGGCGGTTGCGAGAGGCGGGGGACAGAGTACAGCAAAGATGCAGCAACGGCGAGCAAAGGCGAATGGCTTGAGGTGGAGGAAGAAGGGGACGACAGTTCCGAGATTGGGGAAAACACAAAGGGTGAATGAGCAGGGTGCCCCCGGTAATTCCTTTTTACGGGGAAGGCACGGGCCGCCTCTTTTCCCATTAACCACGATGTGATGCATGCGTGCGGGAACCGCCCCACGCATGAACCCCACGTCACGCACGGCCTTCCACGTCGCGCGTTCAACGCGGGTTATGGGGAAGCGCAGCGGACGAAATAGTTACTGCGGTAAAAATCCGCTCCACCTGCCCGCGCACCGTTCTGGGCCTGGCCCAACAATGCGTCGCGCTTATGTGTGGCCCAGGCCCGGGGGCTCCTGTTGGTGTACAAAAGTAGGGGCTCTCCTTTTGACCACTTTACTTGTGCACGGGCAGTCAGAGCCGCGCGCCACAGCCACACTTAGTAGGGCAGAGGAGGGAAGCCGGAGAAAAGGCGAAGCCCAAGACAAACAAGGCAACGCCAAGACCAGAAACACCAAAGAGCAAGAAGGTGAGGTGGACCCCCCCCCCCCCCCGCCCCGCAAGGGCCTTGCCCGACGCATAAACATGTGAGATCAGATGAGGACCAGAAGATGGAGACCCTCGGCGGGATCCCGGCCGAGGGAATCCACAAGACACTCGGCAAGCACCTTGCCGGGGATGACCGCAACGTCACGGCTAGACCCTTGCCGGGCCCCCGGCAAGGCCCTTGCCAAGGACATCAGCGAGGCCACCGCCAGGCCCGCATCGACCAGGACTCCGCCGCCGTTCACATGCAGCTGCCAGCCCAACCAGCTGGGCAGGCACCTGCGTGGCAACGGGCGGCCTCTACACCAACTCAGCAAGCACCTGCGTGGTGGCATGCAGATCTTCGTGAAGACCCTACCACCGTGCCACCTCAGCTGCCTGCCTGTCTACATGGCGCCACATGCATCGCCAGCCTGGGCGCATGTCGAAGCAAGGCGAGGCGGCTACGGACGGGACGGGCCTCGTTCCCGTCCCCGATAAAGCTAAGGGACACCTAAGCGATGCATTAAATGCGTCTTGTCCTGTAATACGGGCGATAAGCTCGCAACACTGTAGGCCTTTCCACCTCCTGTGTGCCACTATGGCAGCCCCTTTCGAGTATAAAAGGAGGCCCATGCCATATTGGAGAGGGATTCGGCTCTTTTGGGCAAGTTACACCCCGTAGCTAGCTCAAGAACACAAGAGCACTCAATACTTCCACCAAAGTAGGACTAGGGTATTACGCATCCTCGTGGCCCGAACCTGGGTAAACCATCCGTGTGCTTCCTGTTAGACCTGCTCTTCTCACAACCCCGCGCCCCGCCAACCGTAGTAGGGATTCTTGTGATCCCATAGGTGTTGTTTCCCTGACAGTGTCTAATTACCATATATGTGAATTATGCATTGCCATCTTGTTGCAAGACATTATATATGTGAATTATGCAATGCTATCTTGTTGCAAAGGCATTATATATGTGAATTATGCAATACCATGCTGTTGAGCCAATCATCATGTATGTCAATTATATCAGGCTATCATTTTTTGTATTACGTGTTCCATTTGTCAACAACGTTTGTATATTCAACTACTCTTCATGTGCATCAGCCATTTGAAGCGGTGATGGAAGTATCTGGAGTGAAAACAAGGTATTCAGAGCAAACAATGCTACCTGCTGAAGCAGACATCTTGCTGGATACAGAGAGCTCCTCAAAGGAGGATTCAGAGACTGATGACCAGTCCTATTTCCCCCCTGAGGTCTATGCTCAAACTTGGCAGGGTTATATTACCCATGTCATGCATGTTGTCTTGCATTGCTTAGTTTTTACATCATATATGGATTGCCATCTGCTTACTTGCTTACTATATAAATCATATATTTGAATTATATCATGCCATCATGTTTACATACACAACATCTATCTGAATTATGGCATGGCAACCCATTTAATAAAGACATCATATAGTTATATCATCTCATCTTGTTTAGTGTTTACAGTCATCATATTTTTAATTATGTCATTCTATCCGGGAATTATATCATCCTATCATGTTTCCATAGGCGGCATGCATGTGAATTATGGCATGCCAACCTATTTAATAAACACATTATACAGTTATATCATGTCATCCTGTTTACATAGTCATCATATTTTGAACTATGTCTTTTCATCTTTTTTAGTTAGCCATCATAATGTGAAATTGTATCATGCTATCATGTTTAGTTAGCCATCATATATGTGAAATTGTGTCATGCTATCCTGTTTGGTTAGACAACATAAATGTGAATTATTACATGCCCTCTTTTATTCCCCACTATCCATTGCACCTGTCTATCATACAATGTCTGTACATTCAATTCCTTTTCTTGTTTATCAGCCATTTGAATTGGAGAGGGTGATGGCAGTATCTAAGGGAGTAACAACACGGTCTTCAGAAAAGATAGTGCTACCAGTTGATGCAGATAGAACCACGGTTGTACTTGCCCAAGAACCATCCCCATCACACATAACCCAGACTCTCGCAGATTGTACCCCTACCCAGTTGGACAGAGAACCAGCTACACCCCTTCTAACCCCAACCCCAGCAGATAGTAACCCAGTTCCAGTTGACACAGCACCGTCTCCACAACAGAGCACCCAAACACGAGCAGTTAGTGAGGGAACTGCAGTGCCCAAAGCACGAGGACCACCACTCCGAATCCCAACTAAATGCTTAAAGGAGAAGAAGAATTGTTCTCAGGTCAGGTTCTCTAGCTATGGTTTTTACTCCTTTGCTCTTGCATCACTGTATTTACTCAGACCAACTATTTTCAAATTTGAAGGATGGAATTGAAACTCCAATGGCGCAACAGGTATGTTTTAAACTTGTTTCTTCAACTGGTTTGCTGTTGTAACTTTCTCTATATTGATTTCAGTTTCAATTGAATAAACAGTTATGTTCTCATGTCGTGCACATTACAAGTGTCTCTATAGTTTCCCACACTTATATTCTGTCTATTCTGCTTTGTCTTGAACAAATATTATTTGAACTGTGTCTCTATCATGATTTGGAAACAAAAACTAGAATGATATAGACCATAAAGTGACCATGGTACATAGATATATGTTTGTTTCGTGCTGTTATCCTGTGCACTTTTCTACTGAACTGATTTACCAAAATGAGTTTCATATACAACATGGTAAACTTGTGATGTGTCTGCTAGTTTCTCTTTTAGAATGCAGACAAAATACTGGAGAACAGTACCCCGTTATGCAATGGTGAAGGAAGTAATGCAGATAAGGTTCAAGATAGTGAGACATCCCTGTTGGTCTCCAAGAAAGCTGATAAAAACTACCTTGACGACAGTGAGAGAACCCAGAAGTCATGTCTTGATGTAGTGTTCGAGTTACTGGCCACTACTGCTGGCACAAGCTCTTCGAACTCGCTGCCTGAATCAGTTCGTCTTCTTGAGTCTCAGCTTCAAGTTGAAAGACATCGATCAGATGTGTTGCGACAGGAAGCTGAAGGACTGAGGAAGTCCCTGCAGAATTCAGATGCATACTTTCTAGTGCAACAGCAAGCGCTGGAGGATTTAAGCGCCAAACAAGAGAAAGTTAATAAGCTTGCTAAGCATCTTGCCAGCATTATGGGTACCCAGGATATTGTTTCTTGAGATCTTCTGAAGTGGTTTCAGTTCTGGACTTGTTTTGTTGCGGCGTTTATTTGCACTGGTCGCCAACTTTGACAACCAGTGTATATGATATGCTGCTATTTTCCCTATATTTGCACTGGTGGCGAACTTTGATGCCCAGTGGATGTAATATGTGTAATAGCCGTGATAGCCTAGCGTAAGTTGCTTGCTTATTTATTTCCTTGTTGTCTTGTTTATTTGTTTGCTTGTAGTCAGTGTTGTTCTTTTTCCGCGGTTTGCTAGAGGCCGCAATAACCTTTTTTTAAAACTAGGCCACAATAACCATGGGCTACATATTTACTGTAGTGACATTGGGCCTTCTACGGGCCGTAGAAACAATGGGCCTTCTACGGGGCATAGAAAAAATGGGCCTTCTACGGTCCGTATCATCAATGGGCCTTCTACGGGTCGTATCATCATTGGGCCTTCTACGGGCCGTATGATCGATTGCCCAAACATGGGCCAATAACATACCACTTTATGGCTGTAAATTGGCTAGAGTTGGAATTGTCCGTTCATGGGCCGACCATAATGGGCCGTCATTAATCGGCCGTATTTGATGACGCTATGAAAATGGCCCAACGTATTAACGGGCCACAAACGGGCCGACTGTAAGCACGGGCTGAATTTGGCCAGCAAGCAGAAAATGACAGTAACGGGCGATAAGTAACCAAATACTGGAAATGAGCCCAAGAATAAATGGGCCCTGAGAAGGCTGAAAGATAACATGGGCTGGAAATGGCCCAACGGAATAATGGGCCGTTAATGGGTATAAAGTGATACACTGTTCATTCCTGGCCAGTTTTACCACGGGCAGTTAATGGGCCGAGGGTTACTAAGGGCCTCATATGGGCCAAAAGACGTCATGGGCCATACATGGGCCGGAAGTTAAAACGGGCTAGAATTATATTGGACGGCCCAGATGACGCTACTGGGCCTAATTCGGATAGGCCATAAACGGGCCCTGGGTTAGCGGGCTGTAAATGGGCTATATGCGAACAGGCCGTTAACAGGCTTGCCGTGGGCCGGGCTGCCACCTTTTGACCAAGTTAAACGGGCCGGCCTTTTCAGAGGAATGGGCCTCTGTTGGGCCGTGCCACGTGTCGACGTATCATAGGCGCTTTGGGTCCAATGAGTGGATGACATCTGTCCCAACGGTGAGCCGACACGTGTTTCCTCCAGCCAATGATGATTTTACACATGGAAAATCCCCATTGGTCGGGGCTGTTAACGGGTTATCGGATCCAAAACCGGACCCGATAGCTTAACGGCGTTGCGTTACGGTGGATGCCACGTGTCGGTCACCCTTGACGAAAGCACTTCTGTGACGCGCGATTTATCGTCATGGAAGTGGACACTTCCGTGATGATAATTTTGGTAATGTCATGGAACACTTCTAGGACAGCACAGGTATGACTATCTTGATTCTGTCACAAAATTTGTCATGGATGTACATGCATGACAGAAAACGTGACCTATTGTGACAAACACGTATCATCACAGAAGTGTATTTTTTTGTAGTGCTCTAGGAACGCATTAAAAATTCAACGGAACAGTAGCACGGGCCATTTATCTACAACAACATAGACATGCAAAATACTATCAGGTACTAAGTTCATGATAAATTAAAGTTTAATTAATCATATTACTTAAGAACTCCCACTTAGATAGACATCCCTCTAATCATCTAGGTGATCACGTGATCCATATCAACTAAACCATGTCCGATCATCACGTGAGATGGAGTAGTTTTCAATGGTGATCATCATTATGTTGATCATATCTACTATATGATTCACGCGACCTTTCGGTCTCAGTGTTCCGAGGCCATATCTGCATATGCTAGGCTCGTCATGTTTAACCCGAGTATTCTGTGTGTGCAAAACTGGCTTGCACCTGTTGTATGTGAACGTAGAGCTTATCACACTCGATCATCACGTGGTGTCTCGGCACGGCGAACTGTCGCAATGGTGCATACTCAGGGAGAACAGTTGTACCTTGAAATTTAGTGAGAGATCATCTTATAAACATCACCTGCAATCAATATAAGTGATATGATATGGCCATCATCATCTTGTGCTTTCGATCTCCATATCCAAAGCACCGTCATGATCACCATCGTCACCGGCTTGACACCTTGATATCCATTGAAGCATCGTTGTCGTCTTGCCAACTATTGCTTCTACGACTATCACTACCGCTTAGTGATGAAGTAAAGCAATTACATGGCGATTGCATTTCATGCAATAAACCGACAACCATATGGCTCCTGCTAGTTGCCGATAACTGTTACAAAACATGATCATCTCATACAACAAATTATATAACATCACGTCTTGACCATATCACATCACAGCATGCCCTGCAAAAACGAGTTAGACGTCCTCTACTCTTTTGTTGCGTTTTACGTGGCTGCTACGGGCTTAGCAAGAACCGTTCTTACCTACGCACTAAAACCACAACGATTTTTCGTCAAGTGTGATGTTTTAACTTTTAACAAGGACCGGGCGTAGTCACACTCGATTCAACTAAAGTTGGAGAAACATACACCCACTAGCCACCTGTGTGCAAAGCACGACAGTAGAACCAGTCTCATCAACACGGTCATGTAATGTCGGTCTGGGCCGCTTCATCCAACAATACCGCCGAATCAAAGTATGACATGCTGGTAAGCAGTATGACTATTATCGCCCACATCTAAGCATAGACCTGGCTCGGATGCCACTGTTGGGGAAAGTAGTATTTCAAAAAAAATCTACGATCATGCAAGATCTATCTAGGAGAAGCATAGCACCAAGCTGGGAGAGTGTGTCCACGTACCCTCGTAGACCGAAAGTGCAAGCGTTAAGTAACGCGGTTGATGTAGTCGAACGTCTTCGCGATCCAACCGATCAAGTACCGAACGCACAGCACCTCCATGATCTGCACACGTTCAGCTCGGTGATGTCCCTTGAACTCTAGATCCAGCTGAGGCCGAGGGAGAGTTCCGTCAGCACGACGGCGTGGTGACAGTGACGATGAAGTTACCGGCGCAGGGCTTCGCCTAAGCACTACGACGATATGACCGAGGTGTAAAACTATGGAGGGGGCACCGCACACGGCTAAAGATCAACTAGTGTGTCTATGGGGTGCCCCCTCCCCCGTATATGAGGCCGCCCGGGCACAAGGGTGCGCCAAGGAGGGAAGAATCCTACTCCTAGTAGAAGTAGGTTTCCCCCTTTCCTAGTCCAACTAGGAGGAGAAGGAAGGAGAGGGAGAGGGAAAGAGGGGCCGCGCCTCCCTCCCCTAGTCCTATTCAGACTCCCCTTGGGGGGGCGCGCCACCTCTTGGCTGCGGCCCTCTCTCTCCCCTAAGACCCACCAAGGCCAATAACTTCCCGGGGGTGTTCCGGTAACCCTCCGGCCCTCCAGTTTTATCCGAAACTCTTCGGAACACTTCTGGTGTGCGAACAACATGGTCCAATATATCAATCTTTATGTCTCGACCATTTCGAGACTCCTCGTCATGTCCGTGATCACATCCGGTACTCCGAACAACCTTCGGTAAATCAAATCACATAAACTCATAATACCAATCATCATCGAACGTTAAGCGTGCGGACCCTACGGGTTCGAGAACTATGTAGGCATGACCGAGACACCTCTCTGGTCAATAACCAATAGCGGAACCTGGATGCTCATATTGGTTCCTACATATTCTACGAAGATCTTTATCAGTCAAACTGCATAACAACATACATTGTTCCCTTTGTCATCGGTATGTTACTTGCCCGAGATTCGATCGTCGGTATCACCATACCTAGTTCAATCTCATTACCGGCAAGACTCTTTACTCGTTCTGTAATGCATCATCCCGCAACTAACTCATTAGTTACATTGCTTGCAAGGCTTATAGTTATGTGCATTACCGAGAGGGCCCAGAGATACCTCTCCGACAATCAGAGTGACAAATCCTAATCTCGATCTATGCCAACTCAACAAACACCATCGGAGACACCTGTAGAGCATATTTATAATCGCCCAGTTACGTTGTGACGTTTGATAGCACACCAAGTGATCCTCAAGTATTCGAGAGTTGCATAATCTCATAGTGAGAGGAACATGTATAAGTCATGATGAAAGAAATAGCAACAAACTAAACGATCATAGTGCTAAGCTAACGGATGGGTCTTGTCCATCACATCATTCTCTAATGATGTGATCCCGTTCATCAAATGACAACACATGTCTAAGGCTAGGAAACATAACCATCTTTGACAAACAAGATGGTTAAGTAGAGGCATACTAGGGACACTCTGTTTGTCTATGTATTCACACATGTACTAAGTTTCCGGTTAATACAATTCTAGCATGAATAATAAACATTTATCGCGATATAAGGAAATGTAAATGACAACTTTATTATTGCCTCTAGGGCACATTTCCTTCATCTTCCCCTTAGCTTTTTCATGCGTGACTGCGCTCTGACCTTTAGCTCTTGCCGGTCGGTCGGTTGAAGGCCGAACTGCGGCGTTGACGAAGAGAAGGCTTTGCCAGCACATACATTTTGAAACCATCTAAGGGAGAAGGCAAGGTGTAGTCTGGCCGGCGAGCCCCCAAGCCCTCGAGTCGGCCATACCGACCCGGAGGGAAACGGAAGTAGAACAATGCATAGAGCACATAATTCGATGTGATCGAAAAGGTAGGCCCCGAGTGTTGTTCGGGGGACCTGTTGTTTCATTAAACCCAAACGGGGGTGATGCGTACATACGTGCGTTCAACTGTAAAACGGACAGGCTCCGCGTTCCAGGGGCGCTCCGTCTCCTCGCCGGAGGCGTCTCTCTTGCACTTGTTTGGCTTCATGGCATTGATGAGGTAGTAGGCTAATACGTCTCCAACGTATCTATAATTTTTGCTTGTTCGGTGCTGTTATATTACCATTCTTGGATTTTTTACAATCATTTTATAGCAACTTTATATTATTTTTTGGGACTAACCTATTGACATAGTGCCCAGTGCCAGTTGCTGTTTTTTGCTTGTTTTTTACTTAGAAGAAAATCAATAACAAACGGAGTCCAAACGCAGTGAAACTTTTTGGAGATTTTTTCTGGACCAGAAGACACCTAGGGGCCAAGGAAGTACCAGAGGGCTGCCCCGAGGGGGACACAACCCACTTGGGCGCGCCTGGTGGGTTGTGCCCACCTCGGTGGCCTCCCGCACCGCCTCTTCCCCATATAAATTCCCAAATATTCCAAAATCCCGAGGGGAGTCGACAACTTGGAAGTTCCATTGCCGCAAGCCTCTGTATCCATGAAAAGCAATTTGGACCATGTACTGACACCCTGCCAGAGGGAGGAATCATCACCAGAGGCCATCTTCATCATCCCGGCGGCCTCCATGATGCGGAGAGAGTAGTCCACCCTCGGGGCTGAGGGTTTGTACCAGTAGCTATGTGTTTAATCTCTCTCTCCCGTGTTCTTGAGATGGCACGATCGTGATGTATCACGGGCTTTGTTAATATAGTTGGATCATATGGTGTTTCTCCCTCTCTATCTTGTTGTGATTAATTGAGTTTTCCCTTTAAGATTTCGTTTTATCGGATTGAATACATTTATGGATTTGAGAGCACTCGATCTATGTCTTGCTATGAATACCTATGGTGACAGTGCGGTATCATATTGATTCACTTGATATATTTTTTGGCACTCAACTCACGGATTCCCAAGGTGACATTGGGGTAATCTATGCATAGGGGTTGATGCATGTTCTCGTCTTTGTTTCTCCCGTAGAAATCTTGGGGCACTCTTTGAGGTTCTTTGTGTTGGATCGAGCATTATGAATCTGAAATTGTTTGATGTGTATCATACAATTAATTCATGGATACTTGTGGTGACATTGGAGTATCTAGGTGACATTAGAGTTCGTTGATGCGTATCATATGGTGTTATTTTAGTACGAACTCTTGGATAGATCGAACGGAAAGAATAACATTAAGGTGGTTTTGTACCCTACAAACAATTTCTTCTTATGTTCTCTGCTAGATAAGAACTTTGGAGTGATTCTTCATCACATGTTGAGGGATGGTTATATGATCCAATTAGATTAGCAATGTTGAGAGATTGCACTAGCGAAAGTACGGACCCTAGGCCTTCTTTTCAAGCATTGCAATACCGTTTGTGCTCACTTTTATCATGTGCTACCTTGTTGTTTTTATTTATTTAGATTATAAAAATATATTTATACCATCCATATTACACTTTTATCACCATCTCTTCACCCAACTAGTGCACCTATACAATTTTCCATAGTATTGGGTGTGTTGGGGACACATGAGATTTCTTGTATCTGGTTGCAGGGTTGTTTGAGAGATACCATCATCATCATACGCCTCCCACGGATTGATAAACCTTAGGTCATCCACTTGAGGGAAAATTGCTACTGTCCTACAAAACAATGCGCTTGGAGGCCCAACACGAGTCTACAAGAATAAAGTTGCGTAGTAGACATCAAGCTCTTTTCTGTCGCCGTTGCCGGGGAGGTGAGTGCTTGAAGGTATATCTTTAGATCTTACAATTGAATCTTTTAGTTTCTTGTTTTATCACTAGTTTGGTTTGTAAAAGAAAACTATAAATAAAATGGAATTGAGGTTGCATCATATCGTTCATCTTTATAATGTCTTTCGTGAAAAAGATGGAAATGAAAATTGTGCTCAATTGATAGAAAAAGAATTCTATAAAATGTTTGACAAAAAAAATCTTTGAATGATGAGCATGTTGCAATTTTTTTAGTATGAATTTTTTAATATCCATGATGCCAATGATATGAAAATCCTTAAGCTTCGTGATGCTATGTTTGATGAAGATGATATTTTTAGTCCCCCAAGTTTTGATGAGAAAATTTATTATGATGAAAGCATGCCTCCTATTTATGATGATTATATTTATGAGAGTGGGTTTGGAAGAGTGTCAACTTTATGTAATGATGAACCCACTGTTTTGGTGGGTGTTGAATCTTATTGGAATGATGATAAAAGTGGATTTGGAGAGGTCCTGACTTTATTTAGTGATGAATCCACTATTTTCGAAGAGGTTTCCATTGACTATGACAACAAAGTTGCTATCTACGATGATTATGGTGATGACATGTATGCTATAAATAATTCTGATGACCATGAAACTTTTCATCATGATTTTGTGTTTCAATCTCATGATAGTTATTTTGTCGAGTTTGCTCCCACACTACTATTGATGAGAATAAATTTGCTTATGTGGAGAGTAATAAAATTTCTATACTTATGGATCATGAAAAGAATGCTTTATCTGATAGTTATATTATTGAATGCAATCATGATGCTACTGAAAATTATTATGAGGGATGAACATATGCTTGTAGGCTTCTCAATAATATCAAGTTTCCTCTCTTTATGTTGAAAGTTTCGATTGCATGCTTGTTTTGCCTTCCTATGCTAGTTGATTCTTGCTCCCATGAATTGTTCACTCACAAAATCCCTATGCATAGGAAGTGGGTTAGGCTTAATTGTGCTAGTGATATGCTTCATAATGCTCCCGTTATGTTTCAATTCTTATGTTTTATACGAGCATCATTGAACTCGTCATGCCTAGCTAAAAGGCATTAAAGAAAAGAGCTTCTTGGGAGACAACCGAACATTTACCCCTACTGCTTTTATGTGTTCACATGATTAGGCTACTATAGTAATCATGTCCAATAGCTTTTGTTTGAATAAAGTACCAAGTAAAGCCTTTGGGATGGTGTGGATGATAGTTAACTTGATTCTGTGCAAAAACAGAACCTTTTTCACTCAGTCCAGGAATTTTAAAATTTCACTGGAACATGCGTTTGATCTGAATTTTTTACAGGTGATAGTTATATAAATTCCCTACGTTGTCCAAACTTTTAAGAAATTTTGGCGTAGCAGAAGTATGGTGGTTGTCCAGATCATTACAGACTGTTCTGTTTTTGACAGATTCTGTTTTCAATGCATAGTTTGCTTGTTTTTTAGTTTCAGTGGCTTTTATTGCTCAATATAAATTGTGGAAACAATAAGGTACAGTAGTCATTGTGTGAGAACAATTATGAATCTTGTCTTTGACAGTACCAAAGAGAATGATTTGTCTTTATCATACTAACCTATCTCACGAAGTTCCGTTAAGTTTTGTGTGATTGAAGTTTTCAAGTTTTGGGTGAGATATCGATATGAGGAGAATAAGGAGTGACAAGCCCCGAACCTCAGGGATGCCCAAGGCACCCCCAAGGTTGTTGGGAATCGTAGCATAATTTAAAATTTTCCTACGCTCACCAAGATGCATCTATGGAGTATACTAGCAACGAGGGGAAAGGAGTGCATCTACATACCCTTGTAGATCGCGAGCGGAAGCGTTCCAATGAACGTGGATGACGGAGTCGTACTCGCCGTGATCCAAATCACCGATGACCGAGTGCCGAACGGACGGCACCTCCGCGTTCAACACATGTACGGTGCAGTGACGTCTCCTCCTTCTTGATCCAGCAAGGGGGGAGGAGAGGTTGATGGAGATCCAGCAGCACGACGGCGTGGTGGTGGATGTAGCGGGTCTCCGGCAGGGCTTCGCCGAGCTTCTGCGAGAGAGAGAGAGAGAGGTGTAGCAGGGAGGAGGGAGGCGCCCAAGGCTGTTGTGTGCTGCCCTACCTCCCCCCCTTTATATAGGCCCCCTGGGGGGGCGCCAGCCCCTGGAGATGGGATCTCAAGGGGGGGCGGCGGCCAAAGGGGGGGAAGGGGTTGCCTTGCCCCCCAAGGCAAGGGGGAAGCTCCCCCCTAGGGTTCCCAACCCTAGGCGCATGGGGGGAGGCCCAAGGGGGGCGCCCAGCCCACTAGGGGCTGGTTCCCTTCCACTTTCAGCCCACGGGGCCCTCCGGGATAGGTGGCCCCACCCGGTGGACCCCCGGGACCCTTCCGGTGGTCCCGTTACAATACCGGTAACCCCCAAAACTTTCCCGGTGGCCGAAACTGGACTTCCCATATATAATTCTTCACTTCCGGACCATTCCAGAACCTCTCGTGACGTCCGGGATCTCATCCGGGACTCTAAACAACTTTCGGGTTTCCGCATACATATATCTCTACAACCCTAGCGTCACCGAACCTTAAGTGTGTAGACCCTACGGGTTCGGGAGACATGCAGACATGACTGAGACGCCTCTCCGGTCAATAACCAACAGCGGGATCTGGATACCCATGTTGGCTCCCACATGTTCCACGATGATCTCATCGGATGAACCACGGTGTCGAGGATTCAATCAATCCCGTATGCAATTCCCTTTGTCAATCGGTATGTTACTTGCCCGAGATTCGATCGTCGGTATCCCAATACCTTGTTCAATCTCGTTACCGGCAAGTCTCTTTACTCGTACCGCAATGCATGATCCCGTGACTAACGCCTTAGTCACATTGAGCTCATTATGATGATGCATTACCAAGTGGGCCCAGAGATACCTCTCCGTCACATGGAGTGACAAATCCCAGTCTTGATCCGTGCCAAACCAACAGACACTTTCGGAGATACCCGTAGTGCACCTTTATAGTCACCCAGTTACGTTGTGACATTTGGCACACCCAAAGCACTCCTACGGTATCCGGGAGTTGCATGATCTCATGGTCTAAGGAAAAGATACTTGACATTGGAAAAGCTCTAGCAAACGAAACTACACGATCTTTTATGCTATGCTTAGGATTGGGTCTTGTCCATCACATCATTCTCCTAATGATGTGATCCCGTTATCAATGACATCCAATGTCCATAGTCAGGAAACCATGACTATCTGTTGATCAACAAGCTAGTCAACTAGAGGCTTACTAGGGACACGTTGTGGTCTATGTGTTCACACATGTATTACGATTTCCGGACAATACAATTATAGCATGAACAATAGACAATTACCATGAATAAAGAAATATAATAATAACCATTTATTATTGCCTCTAGGGCATATTTCCAACAGTCTCCCACTTGCACTAGAGTCAATAATCTAGTTACATTGTGATGAATCGAACACCCATTGCGTCCTGGTGTTGATCATGTTTTGCTCTAGGGAGAGGCTTAGTCAACAGATCTGCTACATTCAGGTCCGTATGTACTTTACAAATATCTATGTCTCCATTTTGAACACTTTCACGAATGGAGTTGAAGCGACGCTTGATATGCCTGGTCTTCCTGTGAAACCTGGGCTCCTTTGCAAGGGCAATAGCTCCAGTGTTGTCACAGAAGAGAGTCATCGGGCCCGACGCATTGGGAATAACCCCTAGGTCGGTAATGAACTCCTTCATCCAGACTGCTTCCTGTGCTGCCTCCGAGGCTGCCATGTACTCCGCTTCACATGTAGATCCCGCCACGACGCTTTGCTTGCAACTGCACCAGCTTACTGCTCCTCCATTCAAAATATACACGTATCCGGTTTGTGACTTCGAGTCATCCAGATCTGTGTCGAAGCTAGCGTCGACGTAACCCTTTATGACGAGCTCTTCGTCACCTCCATAAACGAGAAACATATCCTTAGTCCTCTTCAGGTACTTCAGGATATTCTTGACCGCTGTCCAGTGTTCCATGCCGGGATTACTTTGGTATCTTCCTACCAAACTTACGGCAAGGTTTACATCAGGTCTGGTACACAGCATGGCATACATAATAGACCCTATGGCCGAGGCATAGGGGATCACACTAATCTTTTCTATATCTTCTGCCGTGGTCAGGCATTGAGCCGTGCTCAATTGCACACCTTGCAATACAGGCAAGAACCCCTTCTTGGACTGATCCATACTGAACTTCTTCAATATCTTGTCAAGGTATGTACTCTGTGAAAGACCAATGAGGCGTCTTGATCTATCTCTATAGATCTTGATGCCTAATATATAAGCAGCTTCTCCAAGGTCCTTCATTGAAAAACACTTATTCAAATAGGCCTTAATACTTTCCAAGAATTCTATATCATTTCCCATCAATAATATGTCATCCACATATAATAAGAGAAATGCTACAGAGCTCCCACTCACTTTCTTGTAAACACAGGCTTCTCCATAAGTCTGTGTGAACCCAAACGCTTTGATCATCTCATCAAAGCGAATGTTCCAACTCCGAGATGCTTGCACCAGCCCGTAGATTGAGCGCTGGAGCTTGCATACTTTGTTAGCATTCTTAGGATCGACAAAACCTTCCGGCTGCATCATATACAACTCTTCCTTAAGGAAGCCGTTAAGGAATGCCGTTTTGACGTCCATCTGCCATATCTCATAATCATAATATGCGGCAATTGCTAACATGATTCGGACGGACTTCAGCTTCGCTACGGGTGAGAAAGTCTCATCGTAGTCAACCCCTTGAACTTGTCGATAACCCTTAGCGACAAGTCGAGCTTTGTAGATGGTCACATTACCATCTGCGTCCGTCTTCTTCTTAAAGATCCATTTGTTTTCTATGGCTCGCCGCTCATCGGGCAAGTCAGTCAAAGTCCATACTTTGTTTTCATACATGGATTCTATCTCGGATTTCATGGCTTCTAGCCATTTGTCGGAATCCGGGCCCGCCATCGCTTCTTCATAGTTCGAAGGTTCACCGTTGTCTAACAACATGATTTCTAGGACAGGGTTGCCGTACCACTCTGGTGCAGAACGTGTCCTTGTGGACCTACGAGGTTCAGTAGTAACTTGATCCGAAGCTTCATGATCATCATCATTAACTTCCTCTCCAGTCGGTGTAGGCACCACAGGAACATCTTCCCGCGCTGCGCTACTTTCCGGTTCGGAAGGGGTGACTATCACCTCATCAAGTTCCACTTTCCTCCCACTCAAATCTTTCGAGAGAAACTCCTTCTCTAGAAAGGACCCGTTCTTGGCAACGAAGATCTTGCCTTCGGATCTGAGGTAGAAGGTATACCCAATAGTTTCCTTAGGGTATCCTATGAAGACGCATTTTTCCGACTTGGGTTCGAGCTTTTCAGGTTGAAGTTTCTTGACATAAGCATCGCATCCCCAAACTTTTAGAAACGACAGCTTAGGTTTCTTCCCAAACCATAATTCATACGGTGTCGTCTCAACGGATTTCGACGGAGCCCTATTTAAAGTGAATGCGGCAGTCTTTAAAGCATAGCCCCAAAATGAGAGCGATAAATCGGTAAGAGACATCATAGATCGCACCATATCCAATAGAGTGCGATTACGACGTTCGGACACACCATTTCTCTGAGGTGTTCCAGGCGGAGTGAGTTGTGAAACTATTCCACATTTCCTTAAGTGTGCACCAAACTCGTGACTTAAATATTCTCCATCACGATCTGATCGTATGAATTTTATTTTTCTGTCACGTTGATTCTCAACCTCACTCTGAAATTCCTTGAACTTTTCAAAGGTTTCAGACTTGTGTTTCATTAGGTAGACATACCCATATCTACTTAAGTCATCAGTGAGAGTGAGAACATAACGATATCATCCGCGAGCCTCAACACTCATTGGACCACACACATCGGTATGTATGATTTCCAATAAGTTGGTCGCTCGCTCTATTGTTCCGGAGAATGGAGTCTTGGTCATCTTACCCATGAGGCATGGTTCGCACGTGTCAAATGATTCGTAATCAAGAGACTCCAAAAGTCCATCTGCATGGAGCTTCTTCATACGCTTGACACCAATGTGACCAAGGCGGCAGTGCCACAAGTATGTGGGACTATCGTTATCAACTTTACATCTTTTGGTATTCACACTATGAATATGTGTAACATCACGTTTGAGATTCATCAAGAATAAACCATTGACCATCGGGGCATGACCATAAAACATATCTCTCTAATAAATAGAACAACCATTATTCTCAGATTTAAATGAGTAGCCATCTCGAATTAAACGAGATCCAGATACAATGTTCATGCTCAAAGCTGGCACTAAATAACAATTATTGAGGTTTAAAACTAATCCCGTAGGTAGATGCAGAGGTAGCGTGCCGACGGCGATCACATCGACCTTGGAACCATTCCCGACGCGCATCGTCACCTCGTCCTTCGCCAGTCTCCGTCTATTCCGTAGTTCCTGTTTCGAGTTACAAATATGAGCAACCGCACCGGTATCAAATACCCAGGAGCTACTACGAGTACTGGTAAGGTACACATCAATTACATGTATATCACATATACCTTTGGTGTTGCCGGCCTTCTTGTCCGCTAAGTATTTGGGGGAGTTCCGCTTCCAGTGACCACTTCCCTTGCAATAAAAGCACTCAGTTTCAGGCTTGGGTCCATTCTTCGACTTCTTCCCAGTAACTGGCTTACCGGGCGCGGCAACTCCCTTGCCGTCCTTCTTGAAGTTCTTCTTACCCTTGCCCTTCTTGAACTTAGTGGTTTTATTCACCATCAACACTTGATGTTCTTTTCTGATCTCCACCTCCGCTGATTTCAGCATTGAATATACCTCAGGGATGGTCTTTTCCATCCCCTGCATATTGAAGTTCATCACAAAGCTCTTGTAGCTTGGTGGAAGCGACTGGAGGATTCTGTGAATGACCGCGTCATCCGGGAGATTAACTCCCAGCTGAGTCAAGCGGTTGTGCAACCCAGACATTCTGAGTATGTGCTCACTAACAGAACTATTCTCCTCCATTTTACAGCTGAAGAACTTGTCGGAGACATCATATCTCTCGACCCGGGCATGAGCTTGGAAAACCATTTTCAGCTCCTTGAACATCTCATATGCTCCATGTTTCTCAAAACACTTTTGGAGACCCGGTTCTAAGCTGTAAAGCATGCCGCACTGAACGAGGGAGTAATCATCAGCACGTGTTTGCCAAGCGTTCATAACGTCTTGGTTCTCTGGGATTGGTGCTTCACCTAGCGGTGCTTCTAAGACATAATCTTTCTTGGCTACTATGAGGATGAGCCTCAGGTTCCGGACCCAGTCCATATAATTGCTGCCATCATCTTTCAGCTTGGTTTTCTCTAGGAATGCGTTGAAATTGAGGACAACGTTGGCCATTTGATCTACAAGACATAGTGTAAAGTTTTAGACTAAGTTCATGATAATTAAGTTCATCTAATCAAATTATTTAATGAACTCCCACTCAGATAGACATCCCTCTAGTCATCTAAGTGAAACATGATCCGAATTTAACTAGGCCGTGTCCGATCATCACGTGAGACGGACTAGTCAAGATCGGTGAACATCTCCATGTTGATCGTATCTTCTATACGACTCATGCTCGACCTTTCGGTCCTCCGTGTTCCGAGGCCATGTCTGTACATGCTAGGCTCGTCAAGTCAACCTAAGTGTATTGCGTGTGTTCCGAGGCCATGTCTGCACATGCTAGGCTCGTCAACACCCGTTGTATTCGAACGTTAGAATCTATCACACCCGATCATCACGTGGTGCTTCGAAACAATGAACCTTCGCAACGGTTCAAGGTTAGGGTGAACACTTTCTTGAAATTATTATAAGGGATCATCTTACTTACTACCGTCGTTCTAAGCAAATAAGATGCAAAAACATGATAAACATCACATGCAATCAAATAGTGACATGATATGGCCAAGATCATTATGCTCCTTTGATCTCCATCTTCGGGGCACCATGATCATCTTCGTCACCGGCATGACACCATGATCTCCATCATCATGATCTCCATCATTGTGTCTTCATGAAGTCGTCACGCCAACGATTACTTCTACTTCTATGGCTAACGCGTTTAGCAACAAAGTAAAGTAATTTACATGGCATTTATTCAATGACACGCAGGTCATGCAAAATAATAAAGACAACTCCTATGGCTCCTGCCGGTTGTCATACTCATCGACATGCAAGTCGTGATTCCTATTACAAGAATATGATCAATCTCATACATCACATATATCATTCATCACATCTTCTGGCCATATCATATCACATATATCACTTGCTGCAAAAACAAGTTAGACGTCCTCTAATTGTTGTTGCAAGTTTTTACGTGGTTTGTAGGTTTCTAGCAAGAACGTTACTTACCTACGTATGACCACAACGTGATTTGCCAATTTCTATTTACCCTTCATAAGGACCCTTTTCATCGAATCCGTTCCGACTAAAGTAGGAGAGACAGACACCCGCTAGCCACCTTATGCAACTAGTGCATGTCAATCGGTGGAACCTGTCTCACGTAAGCTTACGTGTAAGGTCGGTCCGGGCCGCTTCATCCTACAATGCCGCCGAAACAAGAAACGACTAGTAGCAGCAAGAAGAATTGGCAAACTCAACGCCCACAACTGCTTTGTGTTCTACTCGTGCATAGTAACTACGCATAGCCTGGCTCATGATGCCACTGTTGGGAATCGTAGCATAATTTAAAATTTTCCTACGCTCACCAAGATGCATCTATGGAGTATACTAGCAACGAGGGGAAAGGAGTGCATCCACATACCCTTGTAGATCGCGAGCAGAAACGTTCCAATGAACGTGGATGACGGAGTCGTACTCGCCGTGATCCAAATCACCGATGACCGAGTGCCGAACGAAAGGCACCTCCGCGTTCAACACACGTACGGTGCAGCGACGTCTCCTCCTTTTGATCCAGCAAGGGGCAAGGAGAGGTTGATGGAGATCCAGCAGCACGACGGCGTGGTGGTGGATGTAGCGGGTCTCCGGCAGGGCTTCGCCGAGCTTCTGCGAGAGAGAGAGAGAGAGAGAGAGAGAGAGAGAGAGAGAGAGAGAGAGAGAGAGAGAGAGAGAGAGAGAGGTGTAGCAGGGAGGAGGGAGGCGCCCAAGGCTGTTGTGTGCTGCCCTACCTCCCCCCTTTATATAGGCCCCCTGGGGGGGGCGCCAGCCCCTGGAGATGGGATCTCAAGGGGGGGCGGCGGCTAAAGGGGGGGAAGGGGTAGCCTTGCCCCCCAAGGCAAGGGGGAAGCTCCCCCCCTAGGGTTCCCAACCCTAGGCGCATGGGGGAGGCCCAAGGGGGGGCGCCCAGCCCACTAGGGGCTGGTTCCTTTCCACTTTCAGCCCACGGGGCCCTCCGGGATAGGTGGCCCCACCCGGTGGACCCCCGGGACCCTTCCGGTGGTCCCGGTACAATACCGGTAACCCCCGAAACTTTTCCGGTGGCCGAAACTGGACTTCCAATATATAATTCTTCACTTCCGGACCATTCCGGAACCTCTCGTGACGTCCGGGATCTCATCCAGGACGCCGAACAACTTTCGGGTTTCCGCATACATATATCTCTACAACCCTAGCGTCACCGAACCTTAAGTGTGTAGACCCTACGGGTTCGGGAGACATGCAGACATTACCGAGACGCCTCTCCGGTCAACATGTTGGCTCCCACATGTTCCACGATGATCTC
Organism: Triticum aestivum; assembly: GCF_018294505.1. Taxonomy (NCBI): domain Eukaryota; kingdom Viridiplantae; phylum Streptophyta; class Magnoliopsida; order Poales; family Poaceae; genus Triticum; species Triticum aestivum. The sequence continues at coordinate 495,315,210 of NC_057805.1, read as the reverse complement.
ATCGGATGAACCATGGTGTCGAGGATTCAATCAATCCCGTATGCAATTCCCTTTGTCAATCGGTATGTTACTTGCCCGAGATTCGATCGTCGGTATCCCAATACCTTGTTCAATCTCGTTACCGGCAAGTCTCTTTACTCGTACCGCAATGCATGATCCCGTGACGAACGCCTTAGTCACATTGAGCTCATTATGATGATGCATTACCGAGTGGGCCCAGAGATACCTCTCCGTCACACGGAGTGACAAATCCCAGTCTCGATCCGTGCCAACCCAACAGACACTTTCGGAGATACCCGTAGTGCACCTTTATAGTCACCCAGTTACGTTGTGACGTTTGGCACACCCAAAGCACTCCTACGGTATCCGGGAGTTGCACGATCTCATGGTCTAAGGAAAAGATACTTGACATTGGAAAAGCTCTAGCAAACGAAACTACACGATCTTTTATGCTATGCTTAGGATTGGGTCTTGTCCATCACATCATTCTCCTAATGATGTGATCCCGTTATCAATGACATCCAATGTCCATAGTCAGGAAACCATGACTATCTGTTGATCAACGAGCTAGTCAACTAGAGGCTTACTAGGGACACGTTGTGGTCTATGTGTTCACACATGTATTACGATTTCCGGACAATACAATTATAGCATGAACAATAGACAATTACCATGAACAAAGAAATATAATAATAACCATTTATTATTGCCTCTAGGGCATATTTCCAACAAAGGTAATATTCAAGGAATATCCAAGCAACTAAGCTTGGGGATGCCCCGGAAGGCATCCCCTCTTTCGTCTCCAATATTATCGGTAACCTTACTTGGAGCTATATTTTTATTCATCACATGATATATGTTTTACTTGGAGCGTCATTTCCTTTATTTGTATTTTCTTGCTGCTATTTAGAATAATGTTTTGCATCTTTCATTTCAATAAAAATGTCAAGGATAGCCTTTGCCATGCTTATTTTGCAAGTCTATATGTTGCTGTTTGAAAACAGAAAGTTGCACGCTAGTGCGTGAATTCTTGAAAAAAGTCAGAATATGATAAAATGTTGAAATATTTTGAAGAATAAGCTATGATAAATTTTCTACAGAGTGGTAATTTTCAGAATTTTTGGAGTTAAATAAGTATAGATATTCTTGCATCCTTTATAGAATGTCCTGTTTAGACAGATTGCTGTTATGTTTGCGTTGTTTGCCTATGTTTGCTTGTTTAATGACTCTCTTTGAGGATAGGAGTATTAGATATGCGGAGGAATTTAGTATGCAATGTTGAATAATAATTTTAGTGATTTTCTACAGTAGAGAATGATAAGGTTTTGCATTGATTTATACTAACGTATCTCACGAGTTCTTGTTGAGTTTTGTGTGGATGAAGCTTTTAAGATTTAGGGAAACCGTGATATAACAGGAATTACGGAGACACAAAAGCTCAAGCTTGGATAATATTTCAAGAAGTCTCAAGCATCTAAGCTTGAGGATACCCGGGTACGCATTCCACCTTTCTTCATCAACAATTATCGGTTAGTATCGGTTGAGCCTAAGTTTTTGCTTCTTCACATGAGGTGTGATATGCTTAGAATGTCATTTTATCTTGTTTTGTTTGCTGTTTGAATAAAATACTTAGATCTGAATGTTTAAATACGAGAGACTCCTCAAATAGCTACCCATTTACTTAACTACTCACTTGATCTTCACTTATATATTTTTGGAGTAGTTTGTTATTTACTATTGTGCTTCACTTAGATTATTTTGAGAGTTGAAATTTTTGAAGAAATTCTTATGCTCATGTTTTTCACTTAAAATTGTTTGAGCTTGTTAGAAGCAATTGCAATATATGAAATTAGTCCCAAAGTGATAGATATCAAAGAAGCATATAATAAAAACTTTCATGAAGATCATTGGACAAAATAAACTTGATTCTTTGTAATAGTTTTGAGATATGATGATAGTCATATGTGAGTCATGTTGGTGAGTGATTATGCTTTAGTAAGAATCTTGTGTTAAGGTTTGTGATTCCCTATGCAAGCGCGAAAGCCAATAGTTATGCAATGAAATTACATCCTACTTGTGGTGCATTATTCGGTGTTAGCTATGCTTAATGCTAGTTTATGAGATTTGTTGTTTCTTGGTTGGATGCTTCTCAATCTATTTGCTAGCCTTCATCTGTACTAAGTAGAAATACTACTTGTGCATCCAAAATCCTTAAGCCCAGTTTTGCCATATTAGTCCACCATACCTACCTATATGCGGTGTTTCTGTGCCGTTCTAAGCAAATTTGTATGTGCCATCTCTAATTTTCAAAATAAATTTCCTTTTTGGGTGCTCGTACCGCTCATGAAACGGTAGGGGGTGGCTGATATTTTTCCATGCTAGATGTGTTATTCTCAAGATGAGTGTCTATTCACTTGTCATTGCACGAGAGTTCGGCAAAGGTATAAGGGATGCCCAGTCCCGCAATGAAAAATGAATTTACTTTATGTTGTCAAATAATAAATTACTTGGAAAGTGTTGGTATGGACGTCACCCGTGGATTCGGTTAGCCGTGGAATGTGAAAGTATGGTGGAAAAGGAATAAACTTTACTTTCTGTTTGGGAACCGCCAATGATATATCTAGCATGGAAAGTATTGGGAACTACTCGATCGTTTTCGTCGACAGGAAAAGCATGCCACCCAAACTGTTTTATCTCTATTTCATCGCTTTGAGCTCTGGCACCTCTACAAATCCCTACTTCCCTCCGCGAAGGGCCTTTCTATTTACTTTATGCAATTTTTATTCTTACTTGGCCACACTACTAGGAAAGGGGCTATAGCTGATATGGACATTAATGGCACACCATGTATGTGGTGCGCCATAGCTATATAGCAGTGGCGCACCAGATACAGGTGCACCATTAGTGTCCTCATTACTACTGGCGGACCACGCACACGGTGCGCCATTACTAGCAAATTTTATTTTATTTTTATTTTTCCAAAACTACTAATGGCGCACCTGGGCACAGTGCGTCATTACAAGTTTTAACTAGTATTGGTGCACCACACGCTCCGTACGCCACTACTGACAATTTTTTATACTTTTTTTCAAAACTAGTAATGGCGCACCACAGCCACGGTGCGCCACTACTAACATTTTTTTTGCATAACTAGTAATGGCGCACCCCTAACAGGTGCGCCATTAGTAGCCAGGGTTACTAATGGCGCACTTTTAGGTGGTGCGCCATTAGTAACCTGAGACCAGCTAGATATTTTGGACAGCTACCTACCACACTCACTTTCCCCATTTCATTCTCTCCACCTCCTCCTCCAAGCTTGTCTCGGGTGCCTCCTCCTCCTCACCTCAATTGCACCATAGATTCACCCAAATTAAGTGGTTAAATTACCTTTTTTTGATAGGTAAGTAAGGAGAAAGCTTTCTTTAAGTCTTAGATCTACGTTTTTCTCCCTCCAACAACGTGCACATGCACTTTTTATGGCCTAGCTAGATCTACGTATGTTTGTGGTGTTGCATCACTTTGGGGTGTTGCATATATGTTTGTGTTTGCAGGTATCGGTATTTGAAATGCAATAGTTGCCAATATTTTGCCGGAATGTTGATTCATTTCCGTTTCGGCGAGAATTTGGCACTATGCATTCTTTTTGGTCCTATTTTCAGGCAAAGTCATGCCAAATTTTTTCTTGGTTCTAAAATATCATTTTGCTCTACCCCGCAGGCGACCATGGTCCGCACGATGACCGAAGGCATCGTGAATAGGTGTTAGAGCTCCGCGAAGGCCGAGATGCTTCAACAGAACGAGACAGAGATAAGAAGTCCGTGTTGAAGATGCAAGCTGAAGAGCCTTATCGCGGACCCGGATTCCGTGCAGGTGCGAGACGACCTGCGCTTGTGTGGTTTCATGGATGGTTATCGGTGGCAAGGTGATGAAGATGACTATGAAGTCGTCCATGGGGGCCGGGCAAGAAATTAGGAATGGCAGCAAGACAACCACCGCGCCGAGGGAGGGCGAGAAGACGAAGAATCTCCAGGACATGATCATGACGGTGATGCTGTACACAATCATCATGTAGAAGATGCCGGACTTGATGATGAGGAAGATCAAGACAAAGTGCATGATCATGAAGATGAAGATGCCAGAGCAGATGACGATGGACCATCGATGAGCTGGGTGCAGGACCCTCATATTCAAGAGCTGCTTCTCAAGCAGACGGATATCGCAAGAGCTGCCGCCCGAGAGAAAGCCAAGCTTGAATAACTGGAGATAGACGCAGTTACTCCATTTTATGAAGGATGCAGGCCTGGGGATACCCGCCTGAAAGTAACGCTCATGGCTCTGGAGATGAAGGTAAAACACAAAATGACCGACGCATGCTTCGACGAGAACATGTCATTCTGGCACGAACGTCTTCCCAAGGGGAACAAGTGCCCGACCAGTTTCGAGGAGGCGAAGAAAATCGTGTGTCCTCTGGATTTACCGCACGTGAAATACCACGTGTGCATGAACAGTTGCATCATTTATAAGGACGAGCAAGCGGAGTCTACCATATGTCCGGTGTGCAGCGTCACTCGAGACAAGAAGAGGAAGAAAGCTCCTCGAAAAGTGGTGTGGTACTTTCCGATCACTCCTTATCTGCAGCGGTATTTCGCGGACCCTAAGCTAGCAAAGCTGATGCGTTGGCACGTGGATAGGGAGGAGAAGAAGCGAGAAGATGACGGAAATGATCCGGAGATAAATAAAAAAGACAAGATGCTGAGTCACCCTAAGGACGCGAGCCAGTCGCAAGCGTTGAACTTCGAACACCCAGAATTTGGGGACGATCCAAGGAACATCTAGCTGGGCGCGAGCACCGATGGAGTCAATCCATTTGGCAGCCAGAGAAGCACACATAGGACCTAGCCTGTGTTTGTGTGGATGTACAACCTTCTCCCCTGGCTGTGCATGAAGAGGAAGTACATTCACATGACTATGCTAATTGAAGGGCCGAAACAACCTCTGGGGCTGCTGAAAGAGGAGCTAGACACGCTGTGGAAAACGCCAGCCAATACGTGGGACGCCGTAGAGAAAGAATATTTCTCTATGAGAGCTGCACTGCACATGATGGTGCACGACTATCTCGGTTACGGATATCTCGCGGGCCAGGTGGTGCATGGATTTTCTGGATGCGTCAAGTGCATGGATGACACAACGTATCGCCAGCTAGATAGACATCCCGGGTCTTCGAAAACCGTGTTCATGGGACATCGAAGGTGGCTTCGCGATGATGACCAATGGAGAAAGTCGTCGCAAAGGCAGAAAAGGCCAAGAAGACCGGAAATGACTACCCTCCCGCGTGCTTCACTCTAAGTCAGGAGGAGATCGGGCAGTTTTGCACCTGCCTCGTAGGAGTAAAACTTCCTTATGGTTACGCGGGGAAGATAAGCAGATACCTAGACTCAGGAAGCAGTAGTTCAGCGGGATGAAGTCTCACCACTGTCACGTGCTGATGACGGAGATACTTCCAGTTGCAATCCGTGGGATCATGGACGCGCACGTCCGTGAAATGCTATTTGGCCTATGCAACTTTTTTGACGTCATCTCTCGGAAGTCGGTTGGTGTGAGGCAACTCAGAAGGCTACAGGAAGAGATCGTGGTGATACTATGCGAGCTTGAGATATACTTCTCGCCCGCATTCTTTGATGTTATGGTGCATCTGCTGGTCCATATCGTGGAGGATATCATCCAACTCGGGCCGACGTTCCTGCACAGCATGATGTCGTTCGAAAGGATGAATGGTGTCATCAAAGGATACGTTCGCAACATGTCACGTCCAGAGGGAAGCATAGCAAGGGGCTTTCTAACCGAAGAGTGCATCTCCTACCGCACGAATTATCTAGGCATCGAGAACCCCGTTGGTCTGCCCGTCAACAGGCACCTCAGTAGGCTCGCTGGATGGGGTCACCGCGATGGTCGCCGCGAAATGCATGTCGAATTCGAGGGTCGACTCGCCGACTTTGAAAGAGCAAACCTAGTCGCGCTACAGCACATAGACGTGGTCGATCCTTGGGTGGTAGAGCACAAAACCTTTATTGAGAAGACGTACAATGACCGAGGCCAACAGAGGACGGACGGAGATATATTCAAAGAGCACAACTCATGTTTCACGCGTTGGTTCAAGGAGAAGCTTCTGTCGTACCCTTTACATGAGGATTCTTCCGCGGAAGAAAAACTCATATTCGCCTTGTCACAGGGCGCCGAGCACAACCTGATGACCTATGAGGCGTATGATATCAACGGCTACACATTCTACACCGAGGACAAGGACATGAAGAGCGATGGTTATCAAAACTCCGGGGTAACGATGGAATCCTACACCGGTAATGACAAGGACAGATACTACGGAAGGATCGAGGTGATCTAGGAGCTGAGCTACGCTGGAGAGAAGGTCCCGATGTTCCGTGTCAGATGGGCCAAGAGCGTCATAAAAGAAGACCGGTATTTCACCACCATGGTTATACCCGAAGCCAAATCCAAGACCGCGGGCGCAAACGTCACCGCAAAAAAAGAGCCATGGGAACTGGCTTCCCAAGTGGACCAATGCTTCTTCATTACCGACCCGTCAAAGCCCAGTCATGTTGGCGTGAGGAGAGGCAAAAGGAAGATCATTGGAATGGATGGAGTCGCCAATGAGCAAGACTTCGACAAGTACGGTGACCCAAAGACGGAACATGACGACGACGATAAAGTGCCATACACCACAAGAAGAAGTAGGACCACCCTACCTAAAGGACGTCCGTTCAACAGAAGAAATCCATTTGCGAAAAAAGAAGGGCAAGAAGATTGTGAAAAGATAGCTAGCTAAGATCGATTGTGTATTTAAATCGTAGTCTTCATTTCTTGATTGTATTTCGACATTGAAATGATATTTCTTCTGTTCTAGTCCTCATGAATATTGAATTTGTTAATATTTTTTGAACTCATGAATATTTTTAAATTTCATGGGAACTTTTTGAATTCATGAATATTTTTTCAAATTTGATGATATTTTTTCATATTCATAAATGTTTTACCAATTCACAAATGAATGCAACTAAAAATCGAAAAAAATATTGATGATATTTTTAAATAACAAATTTGATGAAATTTTTAAAAAAATTATTACTGTTTTATAAAAAATTATTACTGTTTCATATTCATATTCATTTTCTAAAGAATTATTAGATGCAACAAAAAATAAAAAAACAATAATAAAAACAATAATAATAAATTACTAATGGCCCACCACTGGGTGGTGCGCCATTGCTATCCAAAAAAAAGTTTCTTATGGCGTACCGCTGGGTGGTGCGCCATTGCTGTCCAAAAAAAGTTACTTATGGCGCACCAGAGGAGGGTGCGCCATTGCTATCGGTGTTTTTATGGCGCACCCGTAGATGGTGCGCCATTACTAGCCTTCCCCCCTCTAGCTAGATACCCCTTCGCCCGATACCCCCTCCCTCCCCCTCGCCAGATCCCCCTTCCCTCCCTCGCCACACCCGCTTCGACGACCCCCGCCCCCACTCCGACGACCCTCGCGCCCGCTCCACACCCGCTCTGACGACCCCCGTGCCCGCTCCAACGACCGCCGCGCCCGCTCCGACGAGGTGCTCCGACTGAACAGGCGAACAACCCTCCTTTCGCTCGGCTCGAACTCGAGCAGGGCCAGCGCTAGGGTTCCAGCACCGCCGCCGGCCCCGCCTCGCCGCCAACCTCGTCCACCTCGCTCTCCGCCGCACCTCCCTCGGGGCCTCCATGATGCGGAGAGAGTAGTCCACCCTCGGGGCTGAGGGTTTGTACCAGTAGCTATGTGTTTAATCTCTCTCTCCCGTGTTCTTGAGATGGCACGATCGTGATGTATCACGGGCTTTGTTAATATAGTTGGATCATATGGTGTTTCTCCCTCTCTATCTTGTTGTGATTAATTGAGTTTTCCCTTTAAGATTTCGTTTTATCGGATTGAATACATGTATGGATTTGAGAGCACTCGATCTATGTCTTGCTATGAATACATGTGGTGACAGTGTGGTATCATATTGATTCACTTGATATATTTTTTGGCACTCAACTCGCGGATTCCCAAGGTGACATTGGGGTAATCTATGCATAGGGGTTGATGCATGTTCTCGTCTTTGTATCTCCGGTAGAAATCTTGGGGCACTCTTTGAGGTTCTTGGTGTTGGATCGAGTATTATGAATCTGAAATTGTTTGATGTGTATCGTATAATTAATTCATGGATACTTGTGGTGACATTGGAGTATCTAGGTGACATTAGAGTTGGTTCATGCGTATCATATGGTGTTATTTTAGTACGAACTCTTGGATAGATCGAACGGAAAGAACAACTTTAAGGTGACAAGCCCCGAAGCTTGGGTATGCCCAAGGCACCCCCAAGGTAATATTCAAGGAATATACAAGCAACTAAGCTTGGGGATACCCCGGAAGGCATCCCCTCTTTCGTCTCCAATATTATCGGTAACTTTACTTGGAGCTATATTTTTATTCATCACATGATATGTGTTTTACTTGGAGCGTCATTTTCTTTTATTTGTATTTTCTTGCTGCTATTTAGAATAATGTTTTGCATCTTTCATTTCAATAAAAATGTCAAGGATAGCCTTTGCCATGCTTATTTTGCAACACTATATGTTGCTGTTTGAAAACAGAAAGTTGCACGCTAGTGCGTGAATTCTTGAAAAAAGTCAGAATATGATAAAATGTTGAAATATTTTGAAGAATAAGCTATGATAAATTTTCTACAGAGTGGTAATTTTCAGAATTTTTGGAGTTAAATAAGTATAGATATTCTTGCATCCTTTATAGAATGTCCTGTTTGGACAGATTGCTGTTATGTTTGCGTTGTTTGCCTATGTTTGCTTGTTTAATGACTCTCTTTGAGAATAGGAGTATTAAATATGCAGAGGAAATTAGTATGCAATGTTGAATAATAATTTTAGTGATTTTCTACAGTAGAGAATGATAAGGTTTTGCATTGATTTATACAAACGTATCTCACGAGTTCTTGTTGAGTTTTGTGTGGATGAAGCTTTCAAGATTTAGGGAAACCATGATATAGCAGGAATTACGGAGACACAAAAGCTCAAGCTTGGATAATATTTCAAGAAGTCTCAAGCATCTAAGCTTGAGGATGCCCCGGTAGGCATCCCACCTTTCTTCATCAACAATTATCGGTTAGTATCGGTTGAGCCTAAGTTTTTGCTTCTTCACATGAGGTGTGCTATGCTTAGAATGTCATTTTATCTTGTTTTGTTTGCTGTTTGAATAAAATACTTAGATCTGAATTTTTAAATATGAGAGAGTCCTCAAATAGCTACCCATTTACTTAAGTACTCACTTGATCTTCACTTATATCTTTTTGGAGTAGTTTGTTATTTACTCTTGTGCTTCACTTAGATTATTTTGAGAGTTGAAAATTTTGAAGAAATACTTATGCTCATGTTCTTCACTTAAATTTATTTGAGCTTGTTAGAAGCAATTGCAATATATGAAATTATTCCCAAAGTGATAGATATCCAAGAAGCATATATAACAACTTTCATGAAGATCATTGGACAAAATAAACTTGATTCTTTGTAATAGTTTTGAGATATGATGATAGTGATATATGAGTCATGTTGGTGAGTGATTATGCTTTAGTAAGAATATTGGTGTTAAGGTTTGTGATTCCCTATGCAAGCGCAAAAGCCAATAGTTATGCAATGAAATTACATCCTACTTGTGGTGCATTATTCGGTATTAGTTATGCTTAATGCTAGTTTATGAGATTTGTTGTTTCTTGGTTGGATGCTTCTCAATCTATTTGCTAGCCTTCATCTGTACTAAGTAGAAATACTACTTGTGCATCCAAAATCCTTAAGCCCAGTTTTGCCATATTAGTCCACCATACCTACCTATATGTGGTGTTTCCGTGCCGTTCTAAGCAAATTTGTATGTGCCATCTATAATTTTCAAAATAAATTTCCTTTTTGTGTGCTTGTTCCGCTCATGAAACAGTAGGGGGTGGCTGATATTTTTCCATGCTAGATGTGTTATTCTCAAGATAAGTGTCTATTCACTTGTCATTGCACGAGAGTTCGGCAAAGGTATTAGGGATGCCCAGTCCCGAAATGAAAAATGAATTTACTTTATGTTCTCAAATAATAAATTACTTGGACAGTGTTGGTATGGACGGCACCTGTGGATTCGGTTAGCCGTGGAATGTGAAAGTATGGTGGAAAAAGGAATAAACTTTACTTTTTGTTTGGGAACCGCCAATGATATATCTAGCATGGAAAGTATTGGGAACTACTCGATCGTTTTCGTCAACAGGAAAAGCATGCCACCCAAACTGTTTTATCTCTATTTCATCCCTTTGAGCTCTGGCACCTCTACAAATCCCTACTTCCCTCCGCGAAGGGCCTTTCTATTTACTTTGTGCAATTTTTATTCTTACTTGGCCACACTACTAGGAAAAGGGCTATAGCTGATATGGACATTAATGGCGCACCATGTATGTGGTGCGCCACTGCTGTGGCGCACCAGATACAGGTGCGCCATTAGTGTCCTCATTACTAATGGTGCACCAGGCACACGGTGCGCCATTACTAGCAATTTTTTTTTCCAAAACTACTAATGGCGCACCACACGCTCTGTGCGCCACTACTGACAATTTTTTTTACTTTTTTTCAAAACTAGTAATGGTGCACCACAACCACGGTGCGCCACTACTAACAATTTTTTTTTCCAAAAGTAGTAATGGCGCACCCCTAATAGGTGCGCCATTAGTAACCAGCGTTACTAATGGCGCACTTTTAGGTGGTGCGCCATTAGTAACCTGAGACCCGCTAGATATTTTGGACAGCCACCTACCACACTCACTTTCCCCACTTCATTCTCTCCACCTCCTCCTCCAAGCTTGTCTCGGCTGCCTCCTCCTCCTCACCTCAATTGCACCATAGATTCACCCAAATTAAGTGGTTAAATTACCTTTTTTTGATAGGTAAGTAAGGGGAAAGCTTTCTTTATGTTTTAGATCTACTTTTTTCTCCCTCCAACAACGTGGACATGCACTTTTTATGGCCTAGCTACTTGTACGTATGTTTGTGGTGTTACATATATGTTTGTGTTTGCAGGTACCGGTATTTGAAATGCAATAGTTGCCAATATTTTGCCGGAATGTTGATTCATTTCCGTTTCGGCGAGAATTTGGCACTATGCATTCTTTTTGGTCCTATTTTTAGGCAAAGTCATGCCAAATTTTTTCTTGGTTCTTAAGTATCATTTTGCTCTACCCCACAGGCGACCATGGTCCGCACGATGACCAAAGGCATCGTGAATAGGTTTTTGAGCTCCGCGAAGGCCGAGATGCTTCAAAAGAACGAGACGGAGATAAGAAGTCCGTGTCGAAGATGCAAGCTGAAGAGCCTTATTGCGGACCCGGATTCCGGGCAGGTGCGGGACCACCTGCTCTTGCGTGGTTTCATGGATGGTTATCGGTGGCAAGGTGATGAAGATGACTATGAACACATCCATGGGGGCTGGGCAAGGAATGAGGAAGGGCAGCAAGACAACCACCGCGGCGAGGGCGGGCGAGAAGACGAAGAATCTCCAGGACATGATCACGACGGTCATGCTATACACAATCATCATGTAGAAGATGCCGGACATGATGATGAGGAAGATCAGGACGAAGGGCATGATCATGAAGATGAAGATGCCGGAGCAGACGACGATGGACCATCGATGAGCTGGATGCAGGACCCTCATATTCAAGAGCTGCTTCTCAAGCAGACAGATATCGCAAGAGCTGCCGCCCGAGAGAAAGCCAAGCTGGATCAATTGGAGATAGACGCGGTTACTCCATTTTATGAAGGATGCAGGCCCGAGGATACCCGCCTGAAAGTAACGCTCATGGCTCTAAAGATGAAGGTAAAACACAAAATGACCGACACATGCTTCGACGAGAACATGTCATTCTCGCACGAACGTCTTCCCAAGGGGAACAAGTGCCCGAGCAGTTTCGAGGAGGCGAAGAAAATCGTGTGTCCTCTGGATTTACCGCATTTGAAATACCACGTGTGCATGAACAAATGCATCATTTGTCCGGTGTGCGGCGTCACTCGATACAAGAAGAGGAAGAAAGCTCCTCGAAAAGTGGTGTGGTACTTTCCGATCACTCCTCGTCTGCAGCGGTATTTCGCGGACCCTAAGCTAGCAAAGCTCCTGCGTTGGCACGCGGATAGGGAGGAGAAGAAGCGAGAAGATGACGGAAATGATCCGGAGATAAATAAAAAAGACAAGATGCTGAGTCACTCTAAGGACGCGAGCCAGTGCCCAGCGTTGAACTTCGAACACCCAGAATTTGGGGACGATCCAAGGAACATCGTGCTGGGCGCGAGCATCGATGGAGTCAATCCGTTTGGCAGCCAGAGAAGCACACATAGCACCTGGCCTGTGTTTGTGTGGATGTACAACCATCCCCCTGGTTGTGCATGAAGAGGAAGTACATTCACATGAGTATGCTAATTGAAGGGCCAAAACAACCTCTGGGGCTGCTGAAAGAGGAGCTAGACACGCTGTGGAAAACGCCAGCCAATACGTGGGACGCCACAGAGAAAGAATATTTCCCTATGAGAGCCGCACTGCTCACGACGGTGCACGACTATCTCGGTTACGGATATCTCGCGGGGCAGGTGGTCCACGGATTACCTGGATGCGTCAGGTGCATGGATGACACAACGTATCGCCAGCTAGATAGAGATCCCGGGTCTTCGAAAACCGTGTTCATGGGACATCGAAGGTGGCTTCGCGACGATGACCCATGGAGAAAGCGCAAGGATCTATTCGATGGTGAAACCGAACCCCGAAGACGCCCGCGTACGAGCAGCGATGAGGAAATAGACGAGCTGTTGAAAAATTGGAAAGATTGCCCACTGCCGGGAAAGAAGCAAAAGGCGCCAGAGCTGGGAAAGAAGCGAAAGGCGCCAGAGCCGCTGCTGAAGGTATGGAAAACGAGGTCTGTTTTCTGGGACTTGCCGTACTGGAAGATCCTCCGTGTGCCTCACAGCCTTGATGTCACATATCACAAAGAACGTGTGCGAGAGTCTGCTTGGTACCCTGCTCAACATGCCAGAGAGGACCAAAGATGCGCCGAAAGCAAGGGCAGACTTGAAATCAATGGGCATCAGGGAGGAGCTTCACGCTAATGATGATGATGATGATGATGAGGGGAAGCAGGACACGGAAAGTCGTCGCAAAGGCAAAAAGGCCAAGAAGACCGGAAATGACTACCCTCCCGCGTGCTTCACTCTAAGTCAGGAGGAGATCGAGCAGTTTTGCACCTGCCTCGTAGGAGTAAAACTTCCTTACGGTTACGCGGGGAAGATAAGCAGATACCTAGACTCAGCGAAGCAGAATTTCAGCGGGATACTTCCAGTTGCAATCCGTGGGATCATGGACGCGCACGTCCGTGAAACGCTATTTGGCCTATGCAACTTTTTCGACGTCATCTCTTAGAAGTCGGTTGGCGTGAGGCAACTCAGAAGGCTACAGGAAGAGATCGTGGTGATACTATGCAAGCTTGAGATGTACTTCCCACCCGCATTCTTCGATGTTATGGTGCATCTGCTGGTCCATATCGTGGAGGATATCATCCAACTCGGGCCGACGTTCCTGCACAGCATGGTGCCGTTCGAAAGGATGAATGGTGTCATCAAAGGATACGTTCGCAACATGTCACGTCCAGAGGGAAGCATAGCCAGTGGCTTTCTAACCAAAGAGTGCATCTCCTACTGCACAAATAATCTAGGCATCGAGAACCCCGTTGGTCTGCCCGTCAACAGGCACCTCGGTAGGCTCGCTGGATGGGGTCACCTCGAAATGCATGTCGACTTCGAGGGTCGACTCGCCGACTTTGAAAGAGGAAGCCTAGTCGTGCTACAACACATAGACGTGGTCGATCCTTGGGTGGTAGAGCACAAAACCTTTATTGAGAAGACGTACAATGACTAAGGCCAATAGAGGACGGACGGAGATATAATCAAAGAGCACAACTCTTGTTTCACGCGTTGCTTCAAGGAGAAGCTTCTGTCATACCCTTTACATGAGGATTCTTCCACGGAAGAAAAACTCATATTCGCCTTGTCACAGGGCGCCGAGTACAACCTGATGACCTATGAGGCGTGCGATATCAACGGCTACACATTCTACACGGAGGACAAGGACATGAAGAGCGATGGCTATCAGAACTCCGGGGTAACGATGGAATCCTACACCGGTAACGACAAGGACTGATACTACAGAAGGATCAAGGAGATCTGGGAGTTGAGCTACGCTGGAGAGAAGGTCCCGATGTTCCGTGTCAGATGGGCCAAGAGCGTCATAAAAGAAGATCGGTATTTCACCACCATGGTTATACCCAAAGCCAAATCCAAGACCGCGGGCGCAAACGTCACCGCGAAAAATGAGCCATGGGTACTGGCTTCCCAGGTGGACCAATGCTTCTTCATTACCGACACGTCAAAGCCCAGTCGTGTTTTCGTGAGGAGAGGCAAAAGGAAGATCATCGGAATGGATGGAGTCGCCAATGAGGAAGACTTTGACAAGTACGGTGACCCAAAGATGGAACATGACGACGACGATAAAGTGCCATACACCACAAGAACAAGCAGGGCCACCCTACCTAAAGGACGTCCGTTCAACAGAAGAACTCCATTTGCGAAAAAGAAGGGCAAGCAGATTGTGAAAAGATAACTAGCTAAGATCGATTGTATTAAAATCGTAGTCTTCATTTCTCGATTGTGTTTCGACATTTTGAAATGATATTTCTTCTGTTCTAGTCCTCATGAATATTGAATTTGTTAATATTTTTTGAACTCATGAATATTTTTAAATTTCATGCGCATTTTTTGAATTCATGAATATTTTTTCAAATTTGATGATATTTTCTCATATTCATAAATGTTTTACCAATTCACAAATGAATGCAACTATAATCCAAAAAAATATTGATGATATTTTTCAATAACAAATTTGATGATATTTTTTAAAAAATTATTACTGTTTTATAAAAAATTATTACTGTTTCATATTCATATTCATTTTCTTAAAAATTATTAGATGCAACAAATAATAATAATAATAATAATAAATTTAGTAATGGCGCACCAGAGGAGGGTGCGCCATTGCTATCCAAAAAAAAGTTACTTATGGCGCACCGCTGGGTGGTGCGCCATTGCTGTCCAAAAAAAAGTTACTTATGGCGCACCGCTGGGTGGTGCGCCATTGCTGTCCAAAAAAAAGTTACTTATGGCGCACCAGAGGAGGGTGCGCCATTGCTATCAGTGTTTTTACGGTGCACCCGTAGATGGTGCGCCATTACTAGCCTTCCCCCTCTAGCTAGATACCCCTTCGCCCGATCCCCCTTCCCTCTCCCTCGCCAGATCCCCCTTCCCTCCCTCGCCACACCCGCTCCGACGACCCCCGCGCCCACTCCACACCCGCTCCGACGACCCCCGCGCCCGCTCCGACGACCGTCGCGCCCGCTCCGACGAGGTGCTCCGACCGAACAGGCGAACAACCCTCCTTTCGCTCGTCTCGAACTCGAGGAGGGCCAGTGCTAGGGTTCCAGCGCCGCCACCGGCCCCGCCTCGCCGCCAACCTCGTCCACCTCGCTCTCCGGGGCACCTCCCTTGAGCCAGCAGAAGCTCTCTACTTTCCCCCGTCGGCAGGAGCAACCATCCCCACCTTCGCCACCCAGCAAAGGTGAGGATCCAAACTGTTATGTTTGACTGAAAATTTGAGTCAAACTGAAAAATTGAAGTTGCGGTTGCAGTTGCAGCAGCACGGGCCTGGAGATTCTACAACCAAACAACCGGCCTTCTCCGTTCTCCTCCAGTAGCAGCAAAAGGTTTTTGAATCATTTAAGTTCTGAACCATTTAGTTCTGAACCTTGTAACTAAATCATGTTCTGAATCATTTAAGTTCTGAACCATTGGAATTTCTGCTTGTTAAGTTTTAAAAAATATGATTGTACATCCAGGACATATAGGCGACCCAAATCCAACATTTTAGTAAGATTTGTACTGTCTCAAAATTCACCCATGAACTCTAAACTCTGAAATTAGTACTGTCTCAAAGTTCAATAAGATTTGCTCATTGTTGTGCAGTACTGAATCACAAGTGCTCTGCAAGTCTGCATTGGGTAAAGTCTGAAATTTTCATTTTTACTACCGTCAAAATTCAGTTGACAAAGAAAGTGCCCAGGTGTCTTTGTGGGTTGTAATTCAGTAAACTGTATGTGTGTGTGTGTGTGTTGTCTAGATGCCATCCACAGGTCAGTGGCCATGCTAGACAGAGTTCTTATTCATGTCTAGACAGAGTTCTTATTTATGACAAAACTGGATGTCTAGACAGAGTTCTTAGTCATGTCTAATTGTAAAATTGCAGTGTGATGTACTGTACTGTCATTATTTAGTGTGATTTATTGTACTGTCATAATTTCCAGTTTGTAAAATTGCAGTATTGAAGATGTGTATTTTCTATTTTGAAGCTGGAAATAAACTGCCAAAACTGAAAGAAATTGGAGTGTTGAAGATCTGCTAGTGCTGAATTTTAGGAGTAGACTAAAATAAATTTTAGAATGACTGAATGTATGCAGCCTGCAGTAGTGTAGTTGTACCAAAATCACATCTGCCCTAATGTATGCAGTCATGTTTTTATGCCATTCTGACTTGTCCACTGGGACTTCTCTCCTGTGATGTCTGTTTTGGTGCTGCAAAAACCCATTTAGTAGTGTGGGACTGTGGATCATTAGCAAGGAAACCGTGCTTTAGTTCAGACTTCAGAGATATTTGCCTTTGCTTCAATAGGTAGTTTGCTCACAGTCAACATATAATAGCATAATTTTTTGTCCTGCATTGGAATACATCACACTAATACTGTATACGAATTAGGGTCCTTAAGTTATGTTCTATTCCATGCAGCAAAGGCAATTTTCATCTAAGTTGAGCTGATTTTGATTTCCGTATGTTATGGGGGGGGACAGATATTGTATATGTTCATTCTTGAGGGTACAGACTTGCTAAACTATTGATGATTTTTTGTTGGGTGACCTATTAGATCTGGAATGGAAGCTCATGTAAGTTGAGCTGATTTTTGTCCATATGAAAGCAGAGGACCATATGGTCTGTGGCCTTTTCATCCATATGAAAGTAGAGGCACATTGTGGTGCTAGTTTGCTGGGTTTTGTCTCCGACCATCGTGTCGTGATGATTTTGCAGGTACCCCGAGAGGCCCTTGAGTTTGCCGGAATGTCGATTAACTTCCGTTCCAACAAATTCGGGTACTCCATATGTCCTATTTTCAGCAAAGGTCATGCTGAAATTTTTCGTGAATTTTAGCATGACTTTGCTAAAAATAGGACATATGGGGTACTTGCGACTAATGCATGGGCCGGGGTATCTTAGTACTTAATTAAGTAGGATCAACTGCCTCTTGTGTTATACATATAGAAGTGTGATATCAACTCATAGTTATTACTCTATCTGTCACCATATATGTGTATCCAACCTTGTGAACTTGTTTCATTTTGTAGTCTGTGTTAACTCAAGTATGTGTGGTATATATACATATGTGTGTCCCTGTGATATAATACTCTGTTTGGGATAGTTTAACCTGCAAGTTGCCTTGTCTGTTTCTCTGGCTGTGAGTGGGTAGCATGATTGGAAGCACCAGCGCTCTTTTCCTTGGCACTCGAGTAGGCGTTGCTGCCGATGCGATCTGCCATTTAGAGTACCCATATATATCAGTCAACCTAGGGTGCCTCGGCATCGATAAACCCTAAATGATGAAAACTTAACTTAGCATTTAGGGTGCCTCAGCGTCGACAAACCCTAAATGATAAAACCTTGGCTTTTAGGGTGCCTCAGCGTCGACAAACCCTAAATGATAAAAGCTTAGCTTTTAGGATGCATCGGTGTCGACAAACCCTAAATGATGAGACCTTGATCTTGTTCCTTGACAATAACCAACTTTTTGACCAAATGTTGTTCCTATTTAGAGCAAAACATGGCCCACAACGATGAGGCCGGCGGTTCGGGCAAGGAATTCTGGGAGCTGTCCCAGGAGATGGAGGAAGAACCTCACCGCTATGAGGACGCCGCGGAAGACACCGATCCTGACTACACAACCCCTAGTGGCATCGGGGATGACACCACTGATGGTGCCTCCGAGGATGCCACCACTTATGATGGCGGCGCACGCACAGATGGCAGCCAACCGAAGAGGAAACAGAAGAACCGGCGCGCGAACGTGCTCGGCACCGTCAAGGAGGAATTTACTGAAGTGTCCTCCGAGGGGCATCCAATGGTGCCCAAAGAAATAGTCAAGGGGTACGCGGGACAACTCGGGTGCATTCTCCGGAGCACCATCTCGATCAACACCGAGAACCTAAGGCATCATGACCGAGGGATTTGCGCAACCTCCTCTTCACGAAGCTGCACGAATGATACAAGTTCCCCGATGACTTTGCTAACACACGCCTCTCAGGGAATAAAGTGAACAGTGCCGCCCTCACGAAGATGAGCAAGGCCCTGGCTACTTGGAGAGGCGCGGTGAAGAGCATGATTGAAAAAGGTGATAGTTATGACAAGATCAAGGAGAAAAATCCTTCGATCAGCGAAGATGACTACTGGGAGTTCAAGATCAAGTGCGAGAGCAACGCATCTGAGGAATCAAGTCAGTGGGGGAAAGAGATGCGGGACTTGAACTTAGGGGTCCACAAACTCTGTCCCGGCGATTACAGAGTGGCGGAACCTATATGGGACAAGGAGGACGCGGAGCGTGCCGAGCAAGGCCTACCGCCCCACTTTGAGAAATACCGTGACAAGCAGACCAGGAACTATGTCAGGGCCCGGTACAAGATTGACCCGGTAACCAAGGTGCTTACCACGGATACGAAGACCAAGGCGCTTGAGCGTGTTTTGGTAAGGAATACACCCCTGCGTAATTAGCTCCATATGGTTGCATTGTAGTTAATGAAGCCAAATTTCTAAATGGTTCACGTTCCTTCTGCGGGACACTGAAAGCAGTAGCGCGGGGTCGTCTCAGAGCTCCCCTTTTGACACCCCTTTAAATAGGGCGTTGAACATAATGAAAAACAAGGATAAGCTCAGTAAGCCGTCGTCAGCTGGTCGTGTGGCCGGCAAAGGCTTGTCCACGAAATGGTCGAAATACTATACCGTTGGGCGAAAGGAGAGAAAGACCAGCTCGGAAAGCCAGCAGCGCGAGATTCAACAACTCAAGGCACAAGTGGCGCGGATTCCGGAGATGGTCGAAGAGCAAGTGCGGGACCAACTGGGAGCGACGATCACCGCCATTATACCTACCTTGGTTTCTGGGCCGCGGGCGTGGGTGGCAGGCGGCCAACAGGGGCCGCCCCCGATTCCCAGCTTCACGGGCCGCCCCCGATTCCCAGCTTCACGGGTGCCTCGACATTAGCCGAGCTCGACGCCATCACGGTAACTAATTAAGCCTCTCGGCCGATGACTTCATCTCCTTGCCTTTGACTGGGCATCCCTGACGCCCTACATGTTTTCGCAGGGCGCCGCCGATGTTCCGTGCACTCTCCTGCACTTCGTGAACGACGAGTTGGTCGATGTCGCCAAGGGAAGAATCGTTCAACCGGGCAGCCGCGTGTTCCACGGTAATCCGATGCCACCCACCATTTATAGGGTTCAACTCGTTCGGGTGCTGCCGGGCTTCGATAACATGTTACCTTCGTATCGACCCCATGGGCCTGACGAAGATGATGTGATGACCCTCAGCGCCTGCATAAACTGGCCCATGCTTTGGCCGAAGAGCCAGATTCGTTTGGGTGCGGGGGACACCACCCCACAGACAACACCGCCAGTCGTGCCGGCGCCAAGCCATGGCAAGACCCCCGCAACGCTACAGGACATGCCGGACATGCATATGGCACAGGATCCGGACATGCATATGGCACAGCATCCGGACGACGACGACGGTACATTTACCAACGTCGAAATGTACTTCAACGAACATGGGTACGGTGATGAATTCTTGGGGCTTCCTTCTCAAGAACCCAACCCTGCAAAAGATGATCTAGCTGGTACCGCGGAGAAACCCAATTGCAACAGGCGTCGTCTGGCGTTCAGTTCTCAGGAGACGCCTCCAGCTGCTGCCTTCACCGAGCCTCAGATAGCCGAGGTGTGAAATATTATCAACCCCAACACACTCAAGAAGGCGGTCTCTGAACAGAACTCGATCACATTACAGCAAAAGAAGAAGGGACGGAAAAGAAAGAGTAACAAGGGTGCGAGCCAGCCGGCACCGAGTACGATCCGTGCTCAGGACGGTCCACCTTCACCTAAGGATATCTCGAGGAGGGTGCATGTGGCGGGTAGGCCGATGCTACCGACTAATCTTCTCAATGCTGCATCCAGTGGTATGCGGAGTCTGCATGACAGTGTTCTTTCTTTGGACAAGCGACGTCTCTCCGAGAATGATGTGGCATACCCGGTTTTCGTGGCCAAGGTGCCAGAGGGCAAGGGCTTTGTGGATAGCGCCATCGGGGCTACGATCTTCCTGCGGTTTGATGACATCTTCGCTATGTTTAACCTTCATCCCCTACACTACACCTTCGTTCGGCTATTTTCGTTGAGTATGGAGATGCGGATCATTAGAGACAAGACCCTGGACATCGTGATAGTCGACCCCTTCTACATGCGTGCCAAGATCTTGGGCAGCGTTGGGGACCGGCAAGCCGCGAGTTCATACCTCGAAGGCGTCATTCTGGCAAACCCAGATAAGGATAACTTCCTCGTGCCTTACTTTCCCGAGTAAGTCATCCCCTCACTGCCCCGTAACATATGATTTCTTACATTTCGATCGTTCTTTTTGTCTAACGTTCCGTGTTTTGTGCAGTGACACACATTGCACACTCATCCTCTTAAGCCCGAAATATTCCATGGCCACGTATTTCGACTCGAACCGTCAGTCGAAGAAAGACTACACAAATATCAAGAAAGTTCTTGATGATGTTCTCCCCGGTTACGCCAGATCTGGAGGCACCTTCAGCAGGCCAGTTCGTAGGTACGGCAAGCATGTGTTCACCCAAAATACGACGTTCCCTTGCGTCAAGCAACCGCCTGGCCGTCAGAAGGATGCCTACTACACCCTCCATCACATGCGGGCGATCGTACGGGACCATAATTGTCGTGGTTTTGTCACGGCAGATGTCCTAGAGAAAGGACTTAGCCATGGAGCCATCTCTACGGGTTAGCTTAAAGGGGTTAAAGCGGACAAGGGACGCAAGAGAGTTTTATGCTAGTTCGACCCCTTACGATGAAGGTAAAAGCCTACGTGTAGTTGTGATGGAATTGATGGGGTTTCGATGACCAGGGATCGAATACGCTTTGCCTGAGTCTCGAGTTGTTGTTTGTTGTCCTTGAACCGCCGCCGGGTCGTCCCCTTATATACATGGGTTGACGCCCGTCGGTTTACAGAATCCCGAGGCCGGCTCATAATAGTGTCTGGCTCGGTCTCTGCTACTTCTATCTTACAACACAAGTTTACATATTGATGCTGGTTTATGTCTACAGGCCTTAAACCGGCTTTGGGCCCTGGGCTTTCATAAAGCGTCACCGTCTGTCTTCATGGACTTCAAATACAGATGAACTACTTATGGGGTTAACCCGGCCTCTCCTGGCCGGTTTACGCCCAGTGGTAATATCCCCAACAATAATCACCTTCTGCAACCAAATAACCTCAAATGTTGGGCCGCACGCTTGTCGGCAATCCAGGACGCGGACATCAGACAAGAATTCTTTCGCATCCAGTCGGAGTTTGAGGAAATCATCCATCAAGATGTCCTTCGTACCTCGGGGCAGTTCTACCTCAGATATCAACCGTCCAACAGTCAGATAGAAACAACGCTACAAATGCAGGCTGACAACGCGCGTGATTTCATGACCATCACGACAGACGGCGGCTTCATCCACGCTCCGGTCCCTGAGTCGAGTCGAAAGTAGTGATGCTATGTAGTTCTGAAATATCGATTAGCTCATGTTGTAATTAAACTTTAATGAACTTGTATGTCTCCTTGGTTTGGACAGTCGCTCAACTTATATGTAATAGATGCTATTTATTAGTAGGACAATGAATCGTGCTATTAATGTCTTGCTTTTCTCTTCCGATCCTTTTGTTGCATACTTATATATTGCTTATTTATTGTCTGTGAATTGCTACTAATAACGTTTTGTTTGGCTAGTGCATAGAGATGCCGTATGTCGTGTACAAGGGTAAGGTTCCTGGAGTCTATGACCACTGGGAGGAGTGTCGGAGACAGGTTCACCGTTTCAGCGGTAATAGTTACAAAGGGTACACCACTAGGGCGGAGGGGGAAGGTAGATACGCGCGCTATCTAGCGGGAGAGAGGAGGGAGCGGAGGAGGAACCGGATGAAGACCAGTTTCATCGCGATGATGCTCATCATGATGACCGTAGCTCTCTTCTATGTGATGGTAGTTTAGATGATCGATGTCGACTTGTAATGTGAAGACAAACTTGCTACTCGCGGTCTCGAGACTTGTAACGTTCTAACTTTGTTCGGTATTTTGAATTCGGAGACTAGCTAATATGATGAATTGTATTCGGAGACTAATCTTCTATTGTATTCAATGAATCTGTTGTTTATATGTTTTGCTGTCTATATTCTGTGGAGTAATATATTTTGTAACCTGTGCTAATATCAGAAAAGAAAAAAAATCCTAATATTCATACTAGTGGCGCACCATACAACACTTTAGTGGCGCACTGCTATAACAAATACTAGTGGCGCACTGTCTGTTAGTGCGCCATTAGTAACCCAGAGCACAAGGTAAATATGGCCCCCTGGGAGGCATACTAATCGCGCACCATGGGACATACTAATGGCGCACTGCCTGGTGTGCCACTACTGTCTGGTATACTAATGGCGCACCAGGGGTGCGCCATTAGTATTGGTTACTAATGGCATGATGATAGTGGCGCACCTGTAGTGCGCCATTAATGGCCAAAACAGGTGCGCCACTAACATGCCTTTTCCTAGTAGTGCCATTACTGCTCCACGTCCGGCATCCGGCTCGACCTGGCTTCAGTGGCGTGCCCTGGTGGGTTGCCCACCTCGGTGGCC